>NW_006159501.1:710184-738937 GCF_000334495.1 Tupaia belangeri chinensis | reverse complement strand
CTACAAGACTAGCTCAAATCAGATTTATTGTCTTGCGAAAACCCTATTGGTTAGTCAATATGTTTATTGCACCCTTATTTTGTGTTTTTAATTTGTTGGAAGTTTTATTTTGACACTGTTATCTCTATTTAGCCTTATTACCATATAACATGCACATATAAAGAGTCTTTTACCTTCTTTTGTTGTCTAAAAGAAAGACTCTTTTCAAGAAGAAGTGACCTTTGTTCAGATATAAGAAAATATTCTTCTGTTATGTCTTTTGTTTCTTCTTTTATGTCTTTTCAGTTTCAGGTAACAAAGCACCTGTTTTGATCTCAGTATACTGTACTCATTAGTTATCATCTCTTCTCTCATTATTGTTATTGTTGCTTTTGGATCTGCATTCTCAGACCAAAGACACTTAATCCCCCCTACTTCCCCCTCAACACAACACCCGTGCCCCTCCCACATACAACATTTTCAGTATTAAGGAATGTAGACTCTACTTTCCACAATTTTCAGAACAAATTTCAATTTTATACTCGTGCTTTTAGTTGTTTTTAATCAAATTTTTCTTGATATCTCTTTCAACTTAGCTTTTGGTTCAACAACTCAACCCTTCTGTGTTTCATAGAAGGCATGTTAACTTACATTTTTATGAGATGAAATATATATTGAGTGATGTATTTATTATAATAAACTTTTTATTTTCCAAGGTTGATATTTCTTTTCATTTATCACGGTATTTCTCTGTTTTCTTTATGTGGCAGTGTTTTATTTTGTTATAATGCTCTAGGTTGTCAATTATTCTGTTACTGCATTGTTAGCAGACATTACTGAGACTGATAAATAATAAATAAATAGGAATTAATGACAATTTTGGAGGCTAAAAAGTCCAAGAGCATTGCAAAGTGGTGGAAGGTAGAACTTTTAGCAAAGCATGGTCTGTATCTTTGTGGATTTCTCTCTGTTTTGGTCTCATCCCCATCTGCTTATTTATCCACTATAACTCAGTCATAGAGGCCCTGCCCTAATGACTATCACAGCCAATGACCTTACCCTGGGCTACTATGAGGAGTTAGGTTTTCATTTAATATATTTACAATACAATAATTCTCAACACACATATTTCTGGGTATATCCAATCACTGACTTCTGAGACAAAATTCTGAAAAATGAAACTTTGGGGGACAAATCATGATCTAAACCATGACAAGATATTTCTTTGTTTTCTTATTTGTCAGTTAGGAGAAGTCTCTCAAGAGCCAGTGTTTGCCAGTTTAAAAGGGGCATAATTTCTCTTAGTATTTCCATACACTTGTTTATATTCCAAAATAGCCTTATGTCTGAATGAATGTATAAAGCCCACATTGGAGTTTGTTTCTGACAATTACTCATCTTGTGACGTTCTGATAGATACCTACATGACTTAGTTTCCTTACTGTAGATAATAATGTTTTTATTTATGGGAATATTTTCCAAAACTCACTGCTCAGTACAGTCTCCTGAAAAAACTTAAAAAATACCTATAGCTTCCCAAATATCATTTTATCTCTGCTAAATTTTAATCTCTAGAGGTAGTATTTAAAACTTGTATTTTTTTAAAGGCTTCTCAGTTCATTGTGATGAACTGGTGAACAGCCCTATACTTAAGAGTAACGAATGCTTCTATGATGATCTATAACTCTGCTTTAACCAATAACACCATAGTTTCATATCAAGAATGTACCTACTATACTTTACTGGCCATGACTACATCCATGACTACTTCTTCTGCAAGCCTTGTTAAAAAGACAGGTGCAATCTACAAGAGGAGATAGATGCCAATGAATTTGGAGATGTAATAATAAGTTCTTATTTTAAAGAAAGAATGAACCTATATGAAAATGGGAAAATTAACTGGTTTTAAGTTTGATAGAGATCTAGGGAAATGAAAGGGGCTGGAATTATTGTAGTATATACTTCCTGTCTGGACAAACTGAACTGTTTTAGAACATGGATTTTCCTCAATCAGTTATCTTGTAGTTTATACACTGTCCTCAAGATGATTGGGTCTTTCTTTCCTAAATGGTGAACTCCTTGGGGGCAGTAACAAAGTCACTCTGACAATATTCCCAGTGCCTCCACAGTGTTTGTTGGACAGCATATACATTCACAAGTATGTGTTATTATCTGAATAAATGGTTTCTGTGGTTGGTTCCCTACTTTACTCAGTATTCAAAGTTGTAGCTTTGTCCACAATGGACATTTTAAATTAGCTTATTTTCTTAACTCTGGAAAGTATATTCATGTATGCTTGAGAGATAGGGGGAGGAAGAGGAGGAGAAAGGAGACAGAGAGAGAGAGAGAGAGAGAGAGAGAGAGGAAAGAAAGAGAGAAAGAGATTGGGAGAAAGCACACCCTCAGTGGGGTCTGGTCATGTCGCACTCTCTTTCCTGTAATTCCCTCACTTCCACTCTTCCTTCTGGTTGGTGTCCTGGGTACACAGGTACATACAGCATGTTTTTCAAGCTGCTAGGACTGGGATTAAAACCGTGGTAGACCATGTAGGATCTCGCACATTGCATGAAGAGTGTACCACAGGGCTGGCCTTAAACTTTTAATCATTTTAATGCTGGGGTTGGGGAAGAGAGAGAGAGAGAGAGAGAGAGAGAGAGAGAGGGAGGAAGTGACAGAGAGAACAAGAGAGAGAGAGAGAGAGCATCTCCCAACCAGGCCTAGTCATTCCACTAGGAATTTTTTTCCTACAATTCTCCATCCAGTCAGGATCCTGGCCATGTGCATGTCCAGTGTATTTTTCAAGCTGCCAGGGTTAGGCCTCAAACCCTTGTCAGCCATGTGGTATCTAGCTTTCTCTTTGTAGCACATTAACTGTGCACTATGAGGCTGGCTCTACTATAGTCATTTTAGTGGGAAATTAAGAGAAACACTGTATTGGGACCAGCAGTTAGCGTAATGGCTATGTTGTTGGACTCCCACATAGCTGACCGTGGTTTGCGTCTCGGACCCGGGGGCTTAAACTCACACCGGGCGCGTGTGCGTGCGTGCCCAAGATCCCAAGATGAGAATGGAGGAGAAGGGATTGGCCATTCCCCCTGGGGGGTGATTTCTCGTTTTCTGTCTCTCTGTCACTCTGTCTGTCTGGTGAGTGCATGCGCCCTATAGTAAAGCCGCCCCAAAAAAAAAAAAAAAGAAAAAGAAAAAGAGAAACACTGTACCAGAGTCTATAAAGTGACAGGACACTTCAACTTAGATGCTCTGTTTTAAATGATTTACTCCAAAAAAAAAAAAAAAAAGATTGGAGTGTGTAATTCAACAGGAGTAGAGAAGAAAAAAAAAACCTCCCAAAATATGAATCTTTTATGTGTCATAGAGATTGAAAATTATGTTGTCATATTAAATTTCAAACATCAGCAGTCTTGGCATTTTATAAACTTTATCTTACAGCTTTTGTATTTTATGCCATATCATAAAGACACAAAAACAGAACACCAAATTGGTTTTAACCTACAACTTACATTTTATGGAAACTTAAATTTAGATTAACAACATGGAGAGAGATTTCATTCTTCTTTAGGATCAGGGAGGATAATTAGTTACAGTAATAAAGTTAAAGGAGAAAAACAAACATAATACTTGCCTTATGTTGGCAATTCAGTTTCCACAAAACTATTCTAAACAACAACAACAACAACAAAACAAACCAAACAAAAAACACCATCCGTTTGGGATTTTTTTAAAGAGTGAAAATGGGTGACTTAGAATTAAAGGTATCACTTGTTTGATTTTGGTTAGTCTCTTGTCTTGCTTCTGTGGCCTCTTTGGAAATATACATTATATATTTTTAAAGAAACTTGCATGTCTTGTGCATGTGAATAAAATTTGTTATGTTGACAATCCTGGTTAAGTAGACTGAGGATGCAAATGACCTCCTCTTTTTCTTGTATGAGCTGTAAGACATATTGAAGCAAGTGTGATATCACATGTGTATTTCTTGTCTTATGTCATCACAGGCCATATTTACATTTATGGATTTGTTTTTTTTTTTTTTTTTTTTTTGCCTGTTGCCTCTGGTTTGGTAGCTTTTGAGGATTGAATATGGGAAATGTATAAATAGCTTTAAGATGAATTCATTTTCAGTCTTTTTTCCTGTCAATAAGAATCATAAAGCAATCCCCAGAGAACTCAAGAGTTTCCAAGGTAACTTACATAAATTTCTCCAGTCTAAAATGTAACTGAACATTTGTTTATAATGGATGTTCACTAAGACCTGGGTCCTATAGGATAGTGGAAGATGTGAGCATGGAGGTGGAAGGAAGGAAGGATCCTTTCTTTTCCAGACCTACTTTTCCATAGCAGTTGTTAATTACTTTTTTAAATCTTTATGTCACACAATTATTTGTTTATTTATTTACCTGGCACGTTTTTCAGGACAACCAGGGCTGGGCCTTGAACCATGTTTGTAGGTGACTTCCAGCTCACCAGCTCTGTAGACAGGTATGCTATCAACTGGATCACTGAACTTGGACTACTTAGTGCCCACAGAGTACAAAGCTCTGTGCTGAGCTCCTTTGGGTCAAGGTTTATCACTTTACCTTCAACCACATCAGTTTTCCAATTTTCTCACTTTTCATCTTCCAAAGTAAAATTCTCATCTTTTCAATATAGTTAACTCTTGATAGTTTTGCAATATAATCAACTAATTTGCTTTATATATTAAAGTCAAATATGCTCTCAGAGGACATTTCATGCTTAAATGAGGCAGATTATTATTATTATTATTATTATTTTAATTTTTATTTATTTATTTAAAACAAATTATTTACATGTTTAAATGTTTTTACCTCATAATCATTTTTTTCATTTCATTTTCTTCCTTACATTCAATCACATTATTATTTATCTTACAAAATGGATATTTCAACAGGTGAACATTTCTCCCTAGTACTGTTGATAAAACTATGAAATATTTTCAACAGATAATACCACACCTCTTTGTGCCATTAATGAGTTACCTCCCTGTCACTCCCCCAAATGGTCTTCCTCAGACCCTCCTCTTTCACACACACTATATCTGGTATTTACATCTATATACTGAGTTTCTATATCCTTTAGACAATTAGTTTCAATCATAGAGTGCAGGCACTCGGTATATATTAAGTGGGGACATACAATGCCTCTCCTTCATAGCATGGCTTGCTTTACTCAGCAGTTAAGTCTTCCATATTCATCCACTTCCTGTCAAAAGCCAGGGTTTTGTTGTTTTTTATGCATGAATAGTATTCCATTGAGTATATGTGCCACAGTTTTTCTAACTATTCATCAGTTCGTGGACATTTGGGTTGGATTATTATTATCAGTATATTTCTTTCTTGTAGAACAAGGCATGGTAACAAAAGTAGATAAAACCATGCAGGACTTGAGAAGAATTGAACTGTCTGTGACTAGGGATGGCGAGGGGCTGCACTTTGAAGTAAATACCAATAGGCAAATTACATGCAACAGGGAGGTCTGTAAACATTAGCTGGATTTATGTTTGTTTTTAAGAATAGCAAAGACGAAAGTGTCTATTAAGTCAGTCATCTGTGTATGTGAGGTATTTATATATTCATATATTCACACACTAGCTGTGCTCTGCAGGGCAATGCTAGTTTTCTAAGCTAGAAAAGACTGTGAGGAAAGAGGTAGGAGCTGGCTGGCTCTGGGGAGGTTAAAAAGTACTCAACTTTATTTTGAAAAATGCATGTAAGTTTCAAGGAATAGTTTATGCACATTTCAATTTCTAACTGAATTTGAACTAAATTATCTTGAGACATTAAATACAATGGATTTTTCTTTTGTGCTTATTTTAAAAATATTTTCATTGAATTGTTACTTTTTTTTTTTTGAGAGGTTTTTGCTGTAGGGCATGTGTGCTCGCCAGAAAGACAGAGAGAGAGAGAGAGAGAGAAACAGAAATCATCTCTTCACAGGGGACATGGCCATGCTGCAATCCCTTCTCCTCCATTCTCTTCTTGGGATCTTGGGCATGCATGTACATGTGTCCAGCATGAGTTTAAGCCACTGGGTCAGGGGCTCAAACTGCAGTTGACTCATGGGAGTCCAGTGACATAGCCATTATGCCAACTGCTGGTCCCACTTTTTTTTTTTCTTTTTTTTTTGAGTAGGTCTATTTGCCTATTCCAAGACAGTGCCAAAGTATGGTCATTTAGAAGGTGAAAAAACAGCCCGTGGATAGAGCTAGACAGTGTCACAGGTTAACACAACTGGTTCTGGATTCAAGTTCCAGAGATTCAAGGTGACCTTCCTGATCACCCCATGTACGTACATATCTGTGATCCAAGCAAGCTGAGATTGGGACGGATGGTGATAGGAAGATCCTGCTGGGGATGCTTCTTTCTCTTTCTCATACAAGAAATAAACGAACTTCCACTTCTCTTTCTCATACAAGAAATAAACGAACTTACACAAAAATGTAGCCTATGTGGGAACCAGCAGTTAGCGTAATGGCTATGTCGCTGGACTCCCACGTAGTCGACCACGGTTCGTGTCCCGGACCCGGTGGCTTAAAACTCACGCCGGGCGCGTGTGCGTGCGTGCCCAAGATCCCGAGAGGAGAATGGAGGAGAAGGGATTGTGGCATGACGATCCCCCCTGGGGGGTGATTTCTCGCTTTCTGTCTCTATGTCTCTCTCTGTCTGTCTGGCGAGCGCACGCGCCCTACAGTGAAAATCTCTCAAAAAAAAAATGTAGCCTATGTAATCTTAACCATCTGTGTACCATCAGATGAGGACACAAGTACCTTTAGAGGAAAAGATAATGCTCTGTGAGATTGCAGGCACTGGGATTTGGCTTGCGTTCATAGTGAAGAACATAATAAAGGCTAGTGGGATCATTGCTTTTGGTCTGACTCCTAGAAGGAAACTGGCACCCAAGCAAGCAATGGATGATCCTGTGAGAGAGGCCCAACCTAGATCCCAAGTGCCTTGGTTCTCTCTGTGCACAGTCTTCTATCTCAGACAGAGCTTGACAAATATGAAATTGAGGATGTCTCTCCAGCTCCAACTCTCAAGAGTGTAAATGATAAAAGCAATTCAGAAATTTCAGTGACAGTATGGATTCTAGAGACTTGACCCAAGATTGCTTTGTTGAGGTTTCAAATTACCTTTAGAGACCAATTCAATAAAAATTTTAAATAAAGCATGAAGTAACTCAAATTTGGAAAAATGAGTATGATTTGATTTTTGACTCTATTACCTGATTGATTAAAGAGAAGGGTTTTTTGTTTTTGTTTTTGTTTTTTTGCTTTGTAGTTTCATCAGCTGCATTCCAGATGAATCCTATGTTGAATATATCTTGAACATTTGTTTTGTGGCTTAGGACCTTTATCAAATTGATGCCTTACTCACCTGATAGATTCCTCACACAGAAAAGTGATAAATATAGTTTGGATATTATACTTGGACTAAGATAAAATATTTCCTTGGCATATTTACTCTATTGTTATCCTATTCACGTACATGGGTCAAGCTCAACACTTTTGCCAAGACCCAGCAGTGGTGATGAACTATCCTTAGAACTGAAGAAAGAATTAGAAGACTTAGTTGTACATCCATATACATATAATGAATTGCAGAAGCAGTGATATTACTTTCCTTTCTTCTGTGTACTCTCTTCTGATGTTCAGAGCTTTTGGTTATAATTCTTGTCAACTATTGCTGTGCAATAGATCAATCTAAAACTTAGAGTCTGGGCTAACAAGAACTAAGTAAGTACGAGTCTGCATAACTCTGACTGCTGCACTTTCAGTCTCATGGTGACTAGAATTGGGAAACTGAGAGGCTGGAGTTTCTCTGTGCTCACTAGGCTGCTCTCTCGGCTTAAGTCATCTCAGCACCTTCCCGTATGAGTTTTTGTAGTCTATCTTGAGCTTCCTCACACTATGGCCTCAGGTCAGAGAGATTTCTTAGATGGAGACTGAAGGCATTAGGAGTGATTATTCTATCTAACAAGGTGGATGCTACATAGCCTTTTATGACCTAATTTTAGGAGTCACTGAGTATCATTTTCTGGCACCTTCAATTTGTTATAAGCAAGTTACAAACACACTCAAATTGAAGGGGAAGAGAATTAGATTCCATCTCTTGATGGAAGAGATAGAAAGGTCTTAGAAAAATATTTGGGGCTGGAAATACTACGGAAGCCATCTTTGGATTGTGCAAACTTCTACAACCATTACGATCCCATGTCGATGACTTCTTTGACCAGTCACCTATACCTTGATTTGGATGCACTAATTATGTCCTCTCCTGACAAGACACTTGTTACATGAGAACCAGATTTCACCAAAAGTTCATAGGCTGTCTCTTACTGTAACTATTTTAGAGACAGGGTGCAAGTGAATTTTTCCTTGTACCCTAAAAGTATACCATACTGCATTCTTCTAAGTCAAAGTTAAGGGGCCATTGTGAATATATATCTAGTTGACCACATTGTGGGTTCTCTTCTCTGGAAATGCATTTATGTTCATGTGTGTCAGAGCACCATGGAACAGATGGATAGAGAAAGGCAAAAGCAGGAGAAGAAATCATAAGTATGACAAAGCACAATTTTGAGTTCTTGCTCATCTTTCCTGGGTCTCCTGAAGATGATGCTGGGCTTATGAGTTTTGGAGAGTCAGTCAAATTTGTGTTTTATTTCCTTCTTTTGTTCTTAGACATTTAGTAGGTTTTTGAAATTATTATGGCTGGTCTTAGCTGTGCTGCAGAGAATTAAATTAAGACCAAAGTTTCTTCTGAGGTAGAAGTTTAAAGGAGAGGGTATTATCTCATTAGGCCAACAGGGCAGTTAAGCCATGATCTAAGGGATTCTTAGGGAGAAAGAGAGTTTCCTTTATTCACTGAATTATCTACTCCACAAATATCTATTGAATGTCAACTTCAGTGCCAGACAGTTTTCTAGGGTTGAGACTGTAACAGAAAACAAGATAAAGTGAAGACTCTGTACTCATGAAGTTTCCATTTGTTTGTCTCCACCAGAGAAGACAGGCAAACACAAAGATACCCATAAAGTTTCACATTCTGAAGAAAATAGCAGTTAAGATGATGAGGCTGATATTTAGACAAGGGCCAGGGAAACCCCCTCTTAAGAGGTGACATTTAAACAAAGGCTTGAATCAATGAAAATGATTTAAGATCGAGATCTTTTGCTTTTTTTATTGCTATAAAGAATTATTTATTTAAAGTTGATCCATATTCCAGATCTTTCTTTTAGAATGTAAAAGTTTGGCATCTGCAGTGATTTAACTTAATTTGGGTGTTGGAAATACTGGAGTCACTTTCTTACATATTAACAAAATTTAAATAATAACTATCTAATCAAATGATTATATCTCTCACTTTCAAAGGTTTATTTTTTTTTCTCACCAAATGTTTTTAACTTTATTCCTTGGGCCAGAAAATGGATTTTCATAAATATTTTTCAAAGATAAATAGCGATTTTCAACTATAGCAACTTCTCACTGACTAGACCTAAGTGGGAAGCAGTGGTACGATACTCAGAAAATAATGCGGTCACTTTGGTCTGTAGTACACTCTTGGTTTTGACACCAACATGGTAGTCTTGCAAAGTCATTTAAATTCTTTTAGCACAGTTTTTCTTAGCTATAAAATTGGGGATAATAGCTACTTTCTAAACTCATTGCTCAATAATTGTTAACACCCTTCCTTTTATTCAACAATCAGAAATTTCTGCAAAATTTTTTTTCTAATTAGTACCTGAGCACCTTTTTCTTTTCAGAGAACAAGTTAGTACAAGTGGCAAAGGTGTTAGTCACCCACATCAACAGGACATTGAGGAAACTTCATTGCTGAGCTTGTTTTTATTTTTCATGTTGCCGTTTGATCCATGACACTCAGAATTCCCAAATAGTTTCACCAACAGTTCGTATTTAAAGTAACATGCAGTGTGTGTTGCACTGTGAAACTAAGAGATTAGTCAGGAGCATTTAGTAGCTGATGGTATAGGTTCAACCAGAATCACTTTTTCCTATGTTGAATATTTGTTTTGTGTCTTAGGATCTACACTTGATCAAAACCATCAAGGCCCCAAATGGCTTCTTAAAGATGGCATAAACTACTAGATGACCAAGTTTTGCTTTAAAAGATTTGCTCAGTCAACGGTGAATACCACAGACAGTATAGGAGGAGGGTGGGGAATGACAGAGGGTGTGGGGGAGCTAATCGAAGGGAAAAAAAAGAAAACAAAACATTGAAGAAACACAAAGTGGAAAATTATCTGTTGAAGATAATATGTATGGTAATATCATTGATTGAGTCAATATACAGTGTATTCTGGATAGGAAAATTCATTTTGTATGCTGTAATGATATACAGTGAATAAATGTAATAAATAAGAAAAAAAAGTTTGCTTGCTCAATAGTAAAAATAAATAGCCTTGGTTTCTTCTGGAGGAAGGCAACACTTTGACTTAAAAGAAGAATGAAAGATAAACATTTGTTAATACAGATGATGGAGAATTCAGCTTTGCTGAAGTTAACCTCTTCTTTTCTATTCCACTTCTAAATATGATATAACTGGTCCAGCTCTGTAATGAAAACAAGAGGGGTCAAAAAACTATACTCTTGCCATTTTTCTCTTTTTTTCTTTCTCTTTCTTTTTCTTTTCCTTTCTTTTTTTCTAAGAAACACTATGTGACTCGTTTGTGGGTTGTTTGTTGTCTTTCCAGTTCCATGAGATGTGTTGTTGGGTTACCTACTCACCACTTTTCAAATTTTTCTTATGAGCCCTAATTGCTATGAGCTCCCCTCTCGTGGCTGCTTTCAGTGTCCCAGGGGTTATAAAAACTTATGTGCATACAAACAGCCAAAAAGCATATAAAAAATGGTCAGCATCCCTCATTGTAAGGGAGATTCAGATAAAAAACCAAATGAGTACTACCTAACCCCAGTCAGAATGGCAAAGATTAAAAAACAAATAATGATAAGTGCTGGAGGGATGTGATAAAAGGGGAACACTCCTACACTGTTAGTGGAATTGTAAGTGGGCCCAGCCACTGTGGAGAATGGTATGGAGGTTCCTCAAAGACCTTCAAATAGAACTACCATATGATTCAGCAATTCCACTCCTGGGTATCTACCCAAAGGACAGGAGAGCACTCAGAAAAGTTCTTGCACATCTATATTCATTGTAGCCTTATTCACAATCGCCAACCCAGTCTACAGACAGATGAATGGATTGAAAAATTGTGGCACATATACTCCATGGAATACTATTCAGCCATAAAAAACAACAAGGCCCTGGAATTTGATAGAAAGTAGATAAATATGAAAGATTAGTTGCTGAGTGAAGCAAGTCAGGCTATGAAAGAGAGACACTGCATGTCTCCACTTAACATATACAGACTATCTGCACTCTATGATAGAGACTGAAAGACTGAAGAACATAAAAGTATTAAAAATTGTCATGGACACCAGAGCCAAAGTAGAAAGAGAGTGTGAGAGGGGACGAGCATAGGAAATTTGGGGAGAAAATAGAGAGTTAAGGCACTTGTGGTACACAGATAAGATTTATTATCTTTTGACAAGGATGTATATGGTGGTCTCAACTGGGCTGAACTGAGGTGTATATCATGCTAGGTAAAGTCTCTTCACAACCTAAATAATGTATAGCAATTTAATGTATGATAATAATTTTAAAAACTTATGTGCTCATTATCAATGGTTTCAATGAATCTTTTGATTTCATTCTTAATTTATTCAGTGGCTGTGAAGTTATTCAGGCGTAGTTTGTTTAATGTCCAGGTGTTTGTGTATTGTCAAGGTTTTTTTCTGTAATTACTTTCAAGTTTAATTCCATTGAGATTGGAAAAGATGCTGAATTTGTAAAGGCTTCTTTCATGCCCTTTCATGTGGTCTATCTTTGAAAATGTTCCATGTGGGGGTGTAAACATTGTATATTTTTTAGTTGTTGGGTGAGCAAGGAACTGTATAGACAGTTCTATAGATGTCTATCAACTGTATAGACAGTTCTATAGATGTCTGTCAAGTCCATTTGATCTATGGTATCATTTAGATCCTGTATTTCATTGCTTATTTTTTGTCTAGGTGATCCATCCAAAGAAGACAGTGGGATGTTGAGATTCCCAGTGAGTATGGTGCTGTGGTCTATCTTTCCATGTGTATCTAGCAGTCTTTCTTTTATGTATTTGGGTGCTCCCATGTCGAGTGCATAGATATTTATGAGTTTACCTTCTTGGTGAATGAACACTTTTATTTATTTTTAGTACTGTGTAGTACTATATAGTGTCCTTCTTTGTCTCTTTTTACATATTTTGTCTTAAATTCTATTTTTTTCTGAAATACATATTGCAACCCCAGCCTTTTTTTTAGTTCCATTTGCTTTGAATATCTTTTTCCATCCCTTCACTTTCAGTCTGTATATGTCTGTATCTGTGAGGTGTGTTTCTTGTAGGCAGCACGCAGATGACTTGTTTTATATCCATGCAGCCAGTCTGTGTGTGCGTGTGTGTGTGTGTGTGTGTTTATTAGAGAATTTAATCCATTAGCATGCAACATTATTATTGATATTTGTGGATGTATCTCTGACATTTTGTTAGCCATTTTCTTTGTTGTTTTTTGTTCTCTTATTTTGTTTGTCTCTCTTTAATTTTCTTGATATAGTATTCCTTTCAGTACTTCTTGAAGAGCCGGTGTAGTGTTGGTGAGTTCTTACAGCTTTTGTTTACCTGAGGCTGAGGATGGTTTCATTTGTTTTTCTTTATGAAGGAAGTCTGGGTATAATATACTTGGTGGAAGTTGTTTTTCTTTTTTCATTTTGAATATATTTTCCCATTCTTTCCTTGCTTGCATTGTTTCAGTTGAGAAGTCTGATGCTAGCCTAATGGGATAACCTTTGTAATTAAGTTAACATTTCTCTTGCAATTTTTAGAATCTTGTCTTTGTCTTGATATTGACCAATCTGGCTATGATGTGCTGTGGAGAGGTTCTTCTTAGGTTGATTCTATATGGGGTTCTTTGTAATTCTTGGGTATAAATGTCTGAATATTTCTCTAGGCTTGAGAAATTTTCTGTAAGAATTCATGGAATAGATTGTCTATGCCCTTATTAGATTCTTCAGTTTCTGAAATGCCAGTTATTCAGATATTTGGATGTTTAATGGCACATAGTATTTCCCATAGGTTTTCCTCTTTTTTTTGGTTATTTTTTCATTCTTTTTAGTGGTTTTGTCTAAGTCAGAGGTTTTTGTCTTCTAGGTCAGAGATTTGATCTTCTGCATGGTCTAATCTGCTATTAATACTTTCAAGGGAGGTTTTGATTTCCTGCGCTATGGTCTTTATCTTATCTCTAGGTTGTTTTTTGTTCTTTTTTTTTTTTGGAGAGATTTTCGCTATAGGGCACGTGCGCTTGCCAGAAAGACAGAGAGAGACATTAGAGACAGAAAGTGAGAAATCACCCCCCAGGGGGGGATGGTCACGCCACAATCCCTTCTCCTCCATTCTCTTCTTGGGATCTTGGGCACTCACACACACATGCCCGACGTGAGTTTTAAGTCACCGGGTCCGGGACGTGAACCGCGGTCGACTACGTGGGAGTCCAGCAACATAGCCATTTACGCTAACTGCTGGTTTCCTGTTTTATTCTTTTTATAGTTTATATATCCTTCAAATCATAGAAGGACTTCCTCATCTCCTGGAGTTGGTTGTCTGTTTTCTCTTGCACTTTACTTAGTTTTGTCACTATGAATATTCTGCATTCTTTTTACTTTTTTTTTTTTTTGAGAGGTTTTCACTATAGGGCGAGTGCACTCGCCAGACAGACAGAGAGAGACATAGAGGCAGAAAGCGAGAAATCACCCCCCAGGGGGGATGGTCATGCCGTAATCCCTTCTCCTCCATTATCCTCTCGGGATTTTGGGCACGCACGCACATGCGCCCGGCGTGAGTTCTAAGCCACCGGGTCCGGGACGCGAATTGCGGTCGCCTACATGGGAGTCCAGCGACATAGCCATTATGCTAACTGCTGGTTCCCTGCATTCTTTTTCTGACATTTCTGTAACTTCTTTTGTGCTACCTATGGTTGATGAGGAGTTGTGTTACCTCGGGGAGGGGTATTTCCTTGTTTTATTATATGTTTTGTGCCTTTGTGCTGGTTTCTAGTCTTGTGGTGAAAAATGCACTTCTTCCTCTTTTTTCTTTATGGAGTGAATTCTGTATTGTCAGATAGGGGGAGGACAGTTGCAGTTCTCAGGTGTGTTCTTGCTGGAAGGCTGTGTCTTTCAATCAAAGAAGGGTGCTGTAGACAGCTTCTGGTGTTTGATTCCTGTCCCCGTATCTCAGGACTAGATCAAACTAGGACTAGGCTAGAGAGATTTAACTACAGGAAGAAGTACAAGTCGTGAGCTCCTCGCATGTGGACCTGTGAAGTTAGGATGTGCCTGAGAGAATTAGGGTGGAGCCCAGGTGTAGCCCTTCTTTGAGCTTGCATTTAAACTCTGTACCTGTGAGGGTTTAATAGTTCTTTGTTCCCCATGCAAAGAATAACAATTCATATCCCAATACGATTTCTGTCCTATTGTAGTGAAGGTGACAACCGGCTTGAAGATTTGTAGCACAAGTGAACAACTGGATCTGAAAAGCAGGAATTTATTGCAGTAATGATCTAATTTTTCTGTCTGTTCATTTCTTTCTCTACATTTCTTCCCCTTTCTTTGGCTATATTGATCTTATTGTGTTTGTCTTTAGATATTTTGATATTTTTCTCCCTAAGTCCCTTGGTTTTGTGTTTCTCCTCTCTCATTCTTATGGTCTCTTCTTTCACTGTTATTATTTTTTAATATTTTGATTCCTGGTTATATACTTTATTCTTCTATATCTTCCTATTTTAATCTGTATTTCTGTTTTTATCTCTCTCTCCAACTCATTATTTCTATCTGTATCAGATCACAGTGGGGCTTTAATTCATTTATTTTATATTTATTTCATATTTATTTTCTACCTTGTAGAATAAGGATTTATCTTGCCTTTCTAACTGAAGGAAACATCATTTGATATATTAAAATCAATATATATATATAATCTTAAAATATTCTGTACAATATAATTAAATATTAAATGTATTTAAATACTAAAATTTGTATTTTTATGTAGAGTATCTCAATTTTTATTTACCTCTATTTTTTATTCATTTTAGTTTTCTTATAGATTAAAGACTGTTAATAATAGAAAATAAATCTGTTCTCTTGTGTAAATGTTAGTCTAGTATGGTTTTTATTAAGCTGAGACTAAAGCCACAAACTGACTGTGACGAGCAAGTCTGATGACAGTAATGTTCATTAGTGTCCATATGCCTGATCATCTGGTTTTCGGGAACTGAACAGGAAACACTCAGATCTAGCCCAGCCTTAGGTGTCCATTGACTGATACATATCAAATATGCACATCAGTCAGCCAGAACTGTCCAAATGGAGAGTCCATTTCAAAATATTTAAATGACATTTTCTTGCTGTACAAATAGAGTGAATACATTTACATGAATTAGATAATTATTTAGCAGCAAACTAATTGACCCTAAACCCATAAACATTTTATTTATTTTAATTTACTTTTTAATTTTTTGTTATTGCTAGCTGGAGAAAGAGAAAAGGAGAGAGAAGGAAAGTGAGAAAGCACTACCATGAGGGATGGCCATGCTGCAATTCCTTCTCCTTTTTTCTCCTTTCAGGATTTTTGACATGTTGACACACACACACACACACACACACACACACACACACACGCCTCACGTGATTTTTAAGCTGGTGGGCCTGGTCATGTGGAATCCAGTCACCATAACTACTATGCCCCTTGTTGGCCTCAATTTTTTAATTCATGTTTTAAGATAAACCTTAAGGCTTGTAGGGGGAAGGTACTTTTTCCAAACTTAAAATGGGTTCTCCTGAAATAGTTTATAAAGCAGGATTTACCAGTTGGAAATGCACTCACATCTGTCTAAAATGAAAATGGAAAAACTGAAATCTACAATATTTAATAATAATTTTATTCCACAATTTTTCAGTAAGTTATTGACACTCCATTTCTATGATTACTCAATTAATGAAGTAAATTAATTCATGCCATGTGTTGCAGTCATATCAGTAGGAACTAAATGAGCCTTTTGGCGAGATGTTTATGGGTTTTGTTGATTTCAGGAAGAAGAGTTGTCTGACAAGGGCATCTGCTTCTGGAAAACAGTTTGCAGCCAAACAGGAGTGAGCTGTAATATTGAACAGATGTTCCATTTTCTTGGTGCTTGGAATATGGTGTGATGTTATCACTTATTTTCCTACCAGGAGTATCTAAAGGAGTCACAGGAAATGTCACAGGCTTACCCTGACCTTCATAGCAACAGGACAACAGTTATTCTCAGGAGAATATAGGTCTCTCATATGCCTCAGTTGAAAAATAAATAATAAAATAACCAGCAACTAAAACAATGAATTAGTTTAGGAAATGAATTAAAATCACTTTGAAGACATAATTTTATAATTATTCCAGCTAACTTTGGTACTGGGAAAGTAGAATGGAGGATAGGACTTATTTTTATTATTTTTAGAGGACAGACTTTCCAGTTGCTGTCTTTCTGGAAGACATCTGTTTCTGCCTCTTTTCACATCATGGTATAGGAGACACATAATAGGAAAGGGACACAAATGGGTTTCAGTTACACATAGATTTTATGGTCTTGGACATGTTACCTGAATAAGTTAATGAAACACAATATATCTTGGTTTCTCTTCTCTAGAATGAAGAAATTTTTATCTGCTTACAAAGGTAAATAAAATAATATGTGGTCATTTTTGTTGTAATGAACATTTTCTATATTCTAAAGTATAATAGATCATATGACAATCCATTAATTTATTAATTTGCAAAAGTAGAGAGAAAGCATAATAATAACTTTATCTATGTAGAATTACTGTAAAGGTATTTTCTGATTTAGAGATCTGAAAGTATGGAAAAATAAACCCTGTTCCTGAGGTTTGAGAAAAAAGAGTGGATGGCAAAGAAATGTTCCTTCTTTTTGTGTGTTAAGAGAGCAGACAGCAGAGAGCACTCTCCAAGGAGACCAAAAATGCTCTATGTTTATGTATAAAATACTGTGTTTCTAGTGCAAGTATCTAAATTCAATGATCAAGGAATTCTAGCCTGAGATGAGTGTATGAACTCTATTTCTTTTCTTTTTAAAATTTTTATTCATGAGAGAAAGTATGTGCAAAAAAGAAAAAAGAGAAAGTTGAGAGAAACACCTTTCACAAAGTCTCATCACCTCAAGATCCCCTTCCCTAGCCCTCCAGCTCATCAGGATCTTGGTTATGTGTGTACCCGACCAGTGTGTTTTCAGGCTGGCTTGGGGGTCTGAACCTGCAGTTAGCCAAGTAGCTTCCAGCAATGCAGTTCAGTACACTACTGCCTTCCCCTATAAGGCTAGACTGGTCTTTATTTTTTCTTTATCTAAAGTTTTTATTATTATTTATTTCTTCCATGAGACACAGAGAGAGAGAAAGGATAGGCATCCCAACAGAGGATGCCACATCCACCCAGTCTCAGCTCACCCATCCTGGGCACAACCAGCATGCTCAAGGAGGCCTCAGTATGTGGACTCAGTACCTTTCCCATGTGGGTGCAGTTGTATGAGCCTTATACCACCACTGGATATATAGCCTTTATTTCTTATGGTAGGCTTGCAAATAAAATGAGATTTCTTCAGAAACTGAAAAAACAGAACTGTTTTGCACTCCAGACCAAATCGTTTCTGTTTTACAGTGATACATACCAAGCAAGAGGTTGTTGCAAAATTAGTAGTTTTTGACAAAAAAACCAAACAAACAAAAAAAAAAAACAACTTCTGGTGTAATAAGTAAAATCTCATCCCAAGAAAATAGATTATATATAATCACTGTAAAGTCTATTTCTGTTTTTTTTCTAGAGGTATGAGGTTGTATATGTTCTCGTGTTGTTGTTTTTGGCAAGAGATGGGTAAGTTGGAAGAGTTTAGAGGGATGGTGTTGCTCTACCATTATTAGTATTACATTATTATTTTTTTTCTTCTTAACATAATTATGCTAACTAGCTTATTTCCTTCATACCAGTTGATTATAGCCAAATATATCAGCCAGATTAGAGCTGATGGAGGCTTGACTTAGAAACATGGAGACAGGTAGAAATGTGGGCCTTATAAGGCCAGCCTTGTAGCACAGTGTGCATTAAGAACCAGATCCCACATGGCTGACTGGGAGTTGACTCTGATGGCTTGAAAAACATGCTGGGCATGTGCATATGTTTATCCAAAATTCTGATGAGAAGGAGAAATGGTGAGGAAAGGATTGTGTCATGACCATGCCCTTTTAGGGTTTGTTTTCTTTCTCCGGCAAGTGCTTGTGTCCATTAAAAAAAGAAAAGAAAGAGAAATTTTGGTATTTTAAAGTAGGAAAGAGAAGAAAATTATATATGTTATTAAATAGTTTATATATTATATAATAAATATTTACATACTTATGAATAAGTTATATATGCACATGCTGAGAGAAATATACACATAGTAGATAGATAGAAGGACAATACAAAAATATTTTCTCTGAGAAGAGTTGACCCTGTAGTGGATCAATAATCTCAGTGCCGAGGTCCTTGGCCTCTAGCCTGAGACAATACTCTTGAATTTGGTCTGTGCTGAGCCCCTTTACCCATCTACACCCATCCCTAACAGAATGTTCATGCTTTTGTGCCCTCTTTTGTAATTGTGATTTGTTATCTTCAATATTACAGCTCCTTAGCAGTCTGAACTAGCTTTTTTCTTTTCACAACTATTGCAGAGAGCACCCCCCATGACATTTTTTTTCTTTTTCTTTTCTTTTTTGAATATGCTATTGGACACATGCACTCACTGGAGAGAAAGAGAAGGAAAGTGAGAAAGCACCTCTCAGGAAAGATGGCTATGCTGCAACCCTTTCTCCTCTAATCTCCTCTTGGGACTTTGGCCATGCGTAGACAGGCACTTGATGTGTTTTTCAAGCCACTGGGTCCAGGAGTTGAAGTATACAATTGGTCATGTATGATCCAGCTGCCTCAACCACCACATCACCATTGGCCCATCCTCCATAACTTTTATATCTTTCGCATTAACAGATAAATGTAGATAGTAAAACCTACCAATGTATTGAGCACCTGCTATGTTGTTGGCAGGCACTTTAATTACCTCATTTAGTTATCACCACAATCTTGAGATAAAGATGTTATTATCATGGTTTCAGTTGAGTACACTGAAATTAATTGAATAATGTTAATAGCAATGTTATGACAATGGACATTGTACATTGACCAGTGAGGCATGTGGGAACTGGTTAGGAGAGATTATTAGGGAAGGTTTAATTCACTGATTCATTTCTTTCTTTCTTTTTAAGAATTATTGTATTTAACTTATTTATTTATTTATTTAAATTTGAATAGAGAGTGAGAGAGAGAGGGAAAGCAAGAAAGCAAACCTCGAGGTCTTAGACTCAAACCACGGTCGGCCATGTGGGAGTCCAGCACCCTTAACCACCATGCCACATGCTGGCCCCTTCACTGATTAATTTCTACAGAGCAGGAAAATCAATGTCAGAGACAGAAAACAATTTGACTAAGATCTTTCTGGAACATGTATCTGAGCTGAAAATAGAATTCAGGACTTCTTTTTTTCTTAATTAATTTCTTCCAAAAGAGAGGAAGGAGAGAGTGGTATTCCCGATTTTTTTGCTGAGATGCTCCACTGACCTCAGTCAGCACAGGTCATAGACACAAGCACATGACGGCATGCACAGGGAGACCTCCAGGTGAAAACCTGACCCCTTCCCACACAGCTTCAGCATCACAGAGCATTATATTACTGCCATGACACTGTGGCTGACTCCAGAACTCTGCACTTATAACTGTCAGTCCATGGTCCTTTCTGTAAAAACAGGCTCCTTCATGAGACACAATAACTAGTGTAACATGGCTGCTTGTAAACCCCTGAATTCCTAACATTGTCACCTTACTCAAGCTCCCTGTAACCTGGACTAGGAAGGGGAGAAAGGCTATGGGGAGCTCTGTTTATCCCTTCTGAACTAGAGAGTCTGTCTATACCCCAGCATGGAGGCACCTTCCCATTCTTAGGCCTCCTGTCTCTAAGAGATGCCCAATATTAACTCCCAGAAGTAAGAAGTGATTAGTTAGCTACAGACTAAGAAATGGACATTTGTGGAAGCACATTAAGGGGATGATGTGCAAAGCAGAAGCGTGTTAGGAAAAGAGGGAAATACTTGTCTTTAAAGCTCCAGTCTCATCACTTGCCTTCCACAGTGGAGCAGTATCTTTGCGTACCTGCCTACCTTCATTTTAAAACCTCGACTGAAAAGATGTGCCTGCGGGATGCTGGTGACGTCCCCAGACTCTCCCACCCCCAGCCTGCCCAAGGAGCTCAGGACTGACCTCTGTGATACCTCCTTTACCAGGCCAACATGGTCTTGGCTGTCCTTTGGCTCAGCCTACTTAACTCCCATGCTCTTCTCCAGCCTTCTAGTTGATGAAGCATGTATGCAAAGCCAAGGTTGTTTTTTGTTTGTTTGTTTTCTCTCCTTTTAACTCTTCGAGGATTAGAGGTTGAGTTGAGCAAAGACAAGTTGAGAGCTGTGGACGTGATATGGTAGAGTTGTCTCAAGAGTTGAGGAAAGTGGAACATTTTAGCATCATTCCCTCTGTGTCTCTATGCCCAATCTGGATGAATTCATTAGCACACTTCCAATTCACTGATACTCTGTTTACAGAATAAACAGTTTCTGCCATTTACTGAGTTTTCTTTGTATGTGTATTTTTCACCTCTCAAATTGATTATTTATCCACATGTTCTTGCTTTATTTCTGCCTGTTTTCCCTTCATATTTCTTGTTTTATTTAAATGAATATTCTAAACATTTATATTGTATTATTATATTATTCCACAAAATTTACTGTTTCTATTCTAAATTAATGTTCTAAGTGTTTGTTTAGCTATCATTTTTATATCTAAAATTTTCACATTGGTTTAGAATTTTATGAGCTAATTTTAGTATGATTAAAAATAATCTTTTTCTACTTCAGCACTCATCCCTCATCATCTGACAATTCTTTGTTTGCCTCTACTCAGTCTTGGTCCTCCAATACAGACTGTATGGCCATTCTGGTGACAGAAATATCACAAACTAAGTCATGAGCAGGTGGCTTGGATGGCTTTCTGGTCATTATGCAGCTTGTGTAAAGGTACAGCTAGCCTGTGCTTGGCAGCAGTTTTCTCAGCCTCTTCTGTGAGTGGGGAAACCTCATTCAGTCCCAGTTCCAAGCAGTGAGGCTGGCTCAGGTCCCACCTCTGGAGTCAAGCACCTGAGGACATTACCGTCCACTTTTTGAACCCTCACCAGCTTCAGTGCTTGGCCTAGCTTCCAGGTTATGTAAAGCACTAAATTACCTCTTTTTATGTTAAACAGAGATAATACTATCTAATTTTAGAGTCATGAAAAGTCAGTGAAATATATGAAGCACTACACATGGTTTCCAACATGTATTATGTTGTCAGGAAACTCATGACGTATTTTTCTGTGCAAAGCTGTGTTATGACTTGCCTGACAACCCAGTAGTAAGCTCTATAAATGTTTGCTGTTATCTGAAGTCTACGGGAGATATCGTTCACTGACAATATGCACCAACACAGTGGAATATAGACACCAGGTTACCCGTACATTAATATGGGAAACAACAAAAGAATCTTTGGACTAAAGATTTTTATGATGTTTTAAAAGAAATACCTCTCTATGTGTCATTCAAGATTTTTAGCCCTCAGATTGGTACCAAAAAATGACTTGTGCCAATGGTAATTTCCAATTTTTGCAGAATTTTATTTAGATTTCTGGTATTCCTGTTTTTCTACCTAAAATATTTTCTCTTCAGTTCTAACACCAAACCTTTGCTGTGGCCATGTCCTTGGTCTAGAATATATTCTACCTTCCCTTCATGTATTAAAGGACTATTTATCCTTAAAGCTCAGTTCAAGATCATTTCTTGGGAAACTTTTTTACATTGATACTTCCATGAGGAACTGTTCTCTGAGCATCTATATGTCAGGGGTCTGTGATTGTATTCTGTGGGTGGAGGCTGATATACTTGGTGCTGATTTACACTAGATACCGTTTACTCTTCCAGGAGCCTCATCTGGAACAGTTCCTCAACAGGCTCTAGGAGGTATCCCAGCAATGCATTACATAGTCATGTTTTTGTAAAATATGTAAATACAAAACATTTCATGGAAATCAGGTAAGACCACCATTGTTTTCCACTCTGACATCCTTTCTGTCCTGGTAGCATTGGATAGGTAGTGATACAATTGGGTTTTGGCTAAGAAATTGGTAATATATTCAGTTCGGGTTTGTGAGATATGTTTATGTGGATTACAGTGTATTGGTAGTTTTTCCAGTGTAGTGACGGTTTCTAGGAATGCTCCTCTGAACCTCCATGCTGACTTACTTAGTGTCATGGCACAGAGACACAGAGCCAGTGGTTGTGCTGTGATGTGAACATGTCCTGAACTGCCCAGCAGTAGTAGAGAATAGGCAAAATTTCAGATAATAGATCTGGAAGTGAGTCTGTGGAAAATGTTTTCTTTCACCAGAAGTGTAAAGCTTTAGGTACAAGTATCATTTCACCTTAATGCTTATTTACATGAGAAGCTTCTTTTGCAAGGAATATACAAAGGTACTTAAAAAACTTCATGGAAAAATAGAATCACGGGGGAACCAGCAGTTAGCATAATGGCTATGTCGCTGGACTCCCACATAGTCGACCGCGGTTCGCGTCCCGGACCTGGTGGCTTAGAACTCACGCCGGGCGTGTGTGCGTGCGTGCCCAAGATCCTGAGAGGAGAATGGAGGAGAAGGGATTGTGGCGTGACCATCCCCTCTGGGGGGTGATTTCTCACTTTCTGTCTCTATGTCTCTCTCTTGTCTGTCTGGTGAGCACAAGCACCCTATAGTGAAAACCTCTCCAAAAAAATAAATAGAATCACAGGCCAGTTCCATGGCGCAGCAGTAATGCTCAAGAGAAGCCAGATTCCACGTGGTGAACATGGTTCCAATCCTCAGCTGGTCTGCCTGTAACATGCAGGCGTATGCACAAGTGCCTGAAATCTGACAGCTGGAGGACTAGAGGAAGCAGATTACAGCATGTGCAGATCCTGTGGAGGGTGATGGTCTCTCTCATTCCTCCATGAGTGTGAATATGCTCTATTATGAATAAAGAAAACACAATTCTTTAAAAAGGGAATTAAAGTACAAAGTTATTTTGGTGCAGAAAATTCTGAAATCCATACATGGTTTTTTCATAATACACATTTTCCATGAACCTTTTGAAGACTTCTCACACTTAATAATGTAGCATACTGAATTATAAACAGAAGTTATCTTTTTTCGATGGAAATTATGCAAATTTGTCAGAATATATTAGAAATCCTCTTCTTATATTTATAGGGCACAAACCTATTGGAATCCCAGAAAAACTTAGCACATGTATATATAAAGTCATGTTTATGTGATCCAAAAATCAACCAATAAAACAATTTTTGTTCAATAGTGCAAAAGTAAAGATTGAGTTATTTTAGAATTATTATTATCATAGAATTATTTTTATAAACTATACATAAAAAGGTAAATCAAATGTTGGGCTGTCTGAAAAGTTATGACATATTTTTTCTACATTTTTCTATGAAGAAATGTGCATGATTTTTCTGACAGCCCAATATACATATGTGCAGCCAGAAAAATCTAGGGAAAAATATAGGCACTAGAAAGTTATTTAATAAAACTAGTATATTTTTTATCTTTGTGATAGAATATTTGTCAGTTCCTTTAAAATTTATAATTTGTTATAATTTTTATTCCAATAAATATTCACTCTCATATCTAATTTTGCACCCTTATTTTTCAGAAAGGTCCTCAAAATGGAATATGCTGCAGTCCCATAGCACCTGGATTTGTGTGTCTGATGTGACAGTTTCCCTGTGGATTGGTGAGTTCTTGGAGAACAGGGTGATTCTTCATGCTGTGTATGGCTCTATGCTTCCGTTCAGGTCTGTGCACTGTTCGGGTTTTCACCAATACCTGAGGAATTAGCCTGTCAAGCAATTCTCCTCAGCTTGTGCAGTAGGTGGCATGACTGTCAGAGCTGACTAGAATGATTCTGAATGCTTTCCCTAGTTTCCATGATTTTTACCTACTTTTTTAAAAATAATGCTCCTGGGAACCAGCAGTTAGCGTAATGGCTATGTCGCTGGACTCCCACGTAGTCGACCACAGTTTGGGTCCTGGACCCAGTGGCTTAAAACTCACGCCGGGCACGTGTACGTGTGTGCCCAAGATCCCGAGAGGAGAATGGAGAAGAAGGGATTGCAGCATGACCATCCCCCCTGAGGGGTGATTTCTCGCTTTCTGTCTCTATGTCTCTCTCTGTCTGTCTGGCGAGCGCACGTGCCCTATATCAAAAACCTCTCAAAAAATAAAATAAAATAAAATAAAAAAATGATGCTCCTGAGACCGGCAAATGACATAATGGTTACATTGTTGGACTCCCACCTAGTTTTCTGGGGTTCAAGTCCTGGACCTGGCAGCTTAAAACTCACACCAGGCACATGTGTGTGTGTGTGTGTGTGCATGCCCAATTTGCAAGAGGAGAATGCAGGAGAAGGGATTGTGGCATGGCCATCCACCTGTGGTGGTGGTGGTGGTGGGGAATGATGCTCTTAATTTTGTCATGTGATTATATCAACATAGAATAGTTTATTGAATAAGATTACATGATGTTCACACCCTGAATTTATCTATACTGAAATGTAAGTTGATTCCACTTCTTAACACCTTATTATGAAACAGAGAACTGTATAAGTGAAGAATAATTTTCCAAAATCCTTTTTATTGTAATTGTCCAAGGGAGGTTATATTTAACCATTTAATATATTAATATCATTTAAATAATTTATTGTGCTCAAAGAATAATTTCATTTACTTCCCATCACCTTGAAATCTTTGCTTGATGTCTAACATGAGAGTAATTATGTTATGGTCTTTGAAGGAGCTTTGTCTAACGTAGTATTTATTCATAGATAAAAAAATTCTGTTGAGCAAGAGATTTCCTTGCAAGAGCAGCACAAGTCTACTTAGGAAAAATAACTTTTAAATCTATCATTTAGGATGTAATAGTTCCTGGATTTAGTTAACAATTGTTAAAAACATGTTGCTAGAAACAGATGGAGGTTCAGGAAGATTACTACACTAATTAATATTCACTATATTTCATTGAGCATAGAGATCTACATATATTTTGTATTTCAATATTCTGATATTCTTTTCGAATCTCTCTTAAAGAGTGTAGACTGTAATTAAATAAGTGCTATATCTAATTGTTTTGGGGAGTTCAAGTGCCTTGTCTTGCAAAATCTTGATCCTTGAATTGCTGGACTCAAGGAAAGAGGCCACACAAGTGAGAAACTTGGTCATAAAATGTTAGAAAAGAATGCCAATAAAACACCAGTGCCTCTACTGTCTTCTCCCAAGCATGATGGGATGATGGGATGGTGGGATGGCAGAATGAGGGGAAGTGTTTGGACTTTGCTGTAAAAGAGGTATTAAAGAAATCATTGTTCATAAAACTTGTTGAAACAGTGAGACAGACTTATTTAGGATTACCATGGTAGATATAGGGACTACTGTGAAGAGATTTAGCAGGAGGGGAGAGATTGAGCTCAGCTCCTGATATAACAAGGAGAAATGGTAGAGTCAACAAATAGAAAATTACAGAGAAGAGACATCAGAAGTAAGGGGATAATTCTGGGTAAATGACCAACAAGATTC
The DNA here is from genome assembly GCF_000334495.1 of Tupaia belangeri chinensis. Classification (NCBI taxonomy): domain Eukaryota; kingdom Metazoa; phylum Chordata; class Mammalia; order Scandentia; family Tupaiidae; genus Tupaia; species Tupaia belangeri. The sequence continues at coordinate 712,998 of NW_006159501.1, read as the reverse complement.
TTGCCAAAATGGGGTGATGTAAAGAAGGGCACTGAAAAGTCGAGGCCTAGTTGGGAAGTGGATTCAGAGGATCCCAGTTAATCAAGGAATAAGTTGATCAATAACATGCCAAAATTATTAGATACTTCATTCAGCAATTCTGAGTTAACAGGGTAAGATGTTTCAGACGATCAGGTAGCTGTGCTGGACTATGAGGCAGACATTGTCTCTGGGGCTAGTCTTGTCCCAGTTTATCAGATAAAAGTTGAATCTCACAGTCAAAGGCACTCACTGTGTCTGGATGCAACCCTTTTGTGTTCAGAAGTTCAGGGAAGTGGGATGCATTGAGCAGGACAGGGAGGGGAAAGACCCAGATATGCTGTGGTTTATAATATTCTTGTAGTTTAAGAAATGTGCTGGGTTAGTCTCTCCTTGGTGGCTCCCAAACTGAAGGTCTCCTACCAAGGTGGTGAGTTTAGCTTCGAGATATGGCCAGGTGGTGCTGCTGATGTCTAGGAAGTCTTTCTTCAGTTGATGTATAGAATTTTTAATTTTCTCCTGGGCTGGCAGGAAATCTTATTTTCTTGTTATTCTCTTTCTTCTATTACACTCTTTGGCTTCGTGGCCTTATCTCTGCTTCATCTTGGATTCTCTGGGAAGCGGAGAAGTAAAATATATAATTTATGCACTTCAGTGAGAGAGAGAGAGAGAGATGGATCTGTCTACTGCATACTGTAAACCTTTCCATCTTGACACTTTGCTTGTTAGATCGTGATCCTGGGATTTCTTCCTCACTGTGGCCACTCCCTAAGAGGGCTCATTTTCTCTTAGCTCTTGCTCAGCCTTATTCCCTGTCAGTCAATGAGTTTATTGATGGATTTAACTCAGCAGGTAGACAAATACTAAATAAACTCTCGGCAATAGTTACTTAGTATATATTCAGTATGTTGTTCCTTTTAGAGAAGATATTTTTTGAATTCTTGAATCATTTGTACGTCTTATGAGAAGTCACAAGTGTAGTGTGAGAGAAGAAATAGCAGAGGCTCTGTGTCTTTTGAGATTTTTTTCTCTTTGAAACTGGTAGATTTATAAGAACAAATGTTAGTTTAATAACAACTCAATAAAAATATGTGATTCATATCTAGTGAAGCAGAGTCTGTGAATAAGACTTACCATGCATACAATTTACTATGCAGTTGGACAGAAAATGTAATATTTCTACAGGGACTGATTTTTATCAAGAAGTTGTGATCTGAGCACTATGAAGTAGCCCATTGTTATGAGTAGGAGCAGTTAACTCCTTATCAAAGTTGGGAGATCAGCAACCTCTATGTTACAGATGAGCTGCTGATGTGTGAGCACTTACACAAGACTCTGTGTTCAGAGAGGAAACTAGAGGCAGAAAAGAACAGGCTGGAAAGATGCAGGAAGTGTTTCATGTTGGCTCCTGGAGTTCCTATTTCCTCTGGTTAAGTATAAATAACTTTACCATTGAAGATCTCATTCAACTCATGTCATTCTTTTTTCTCTTCTTTTCTTCTGGGAAATACATACAATCATAATGAACATACCCCCATTGAAGACTAAATGAGTCCATTTAAAATGGATCACTCATTCTAACTTTGTGCATTTAATGTTATTCCTCCTTTCAAGAAATGAATGTGCACACTAATTTTCTATTTCCTCTCACCATCTGTTACCATAAACTCATAAACATAATATAGCTATAAGCATTGCTACCAGAAATGTACTTTTCCTGTATTTATGAGTGTGTAGGTATGTGTTTGTAAATCCACATTATCTTTACTTTTTGTGTGTTTCCTCTAGATAAGAAATAAAGTAGACTTCTTTGTAGACACTCTTTATAAGCCTAAAATTTAGATAACGGTGACTTTGAGCTTCTAAAATAGTCAACAATCTTTAACTATCACCGTCATTTTTGAGCAACATTTCTGTGAGTTAGATAAAAATGGATTTTTAAAAAAAAAATAAGACTTTGCTTTCACTTTTTTTTACAGTCAGAAACTGGTCACTACAATAGACTTTGCAAAGAGTACACTTCTGCACACTTGTATTGTTAGTGACTTACTACAAATCTTCTGCCCTTGCTAACTTGGCTTGTTAGCATAGAAACATCTTTGCTTTCATAATGCTTTTGATTGTGCATGTTTGTAAAAGGAATATAGAAAAATCCAAGTGTTTTTTCTATTCTCAGTCACAGTTAACATAATATTCAACACAGAATACTTCACCTCTGATCATCAAAATGTATGTGAAGATTTCTCGCCACACACAAACAGTTCTCCAGTGGAAATCAAGTGGGTTGTCCATAATTTATTTCAGTTCTGACACTATCTACCTAGAGCTAAAGTCAGATCCCACAGGTAAAATGCTCAGTCTCACAGAAGTACCCCACCCCAACTTTAGCCACCAAACTCAAGTAGTTGGTTGTCACTAAGAGCCAGAGTTCTCGTGCCTCCCAGGTGTGCCATCCTCTAGGCACCTCCACATGCTTGGCCACCCAGCAGCTCTCCAAATCCAGTTTTACTGGGTTTTAATGGAGGCTTCATTACTCAGGCATGATCAATTAAATCACTGGTGACTGAAAGTCAACTCAATCTTCAGTTCCTCTCTCCTCACCCAAACGTTAGGGGTGTGGCTGGAAAGTTCCAGCCTTTTATCCTGCTCTGTCTTCTAGCAACTAACTCCTCATCTTGACAGTATACCATAGCATCAGCCATCAGTCATCTCATTCACCTACAAAAGACGCTTTTCTTACTCTAGAGATTTCAAGGGTTTTAGGAACTGAGAGAAAATTATATATATATATATATA
>NW_006159501.1:667446-705420 GCF_000334495.1 Tupaia belangeri chinensis | reverse complement strand
TATATATATATATAAAATACATATATTCCATGTATTTTTTTCTCGCAATTTTCTAGCACAGAGTTCCTAAAACCCTAAAATCTTTGAAATATATGATTGTGATCTTCTTTGAAATCACAATATCTGTATGCAATGTGAGATTTAACTCAAAATCAAAAGAACAGCAACAAAAAAATTTCAGGATGATTTCCTTAATGAAAATAACTAAATTTTATTCTCTTACTAAAATACTATATGGAAAAATTATCAAAGAAATAAACTCTGGAAATTTGTCATAATACCCCGAACACTAACTAAAAACTTAAAGAACAAACAGGAGAGACAATGTATCTGTGCTCCAGAATGATTTATGCCATGCTTCCCTGCTGCCTTTCTTCTCCTTCTACATCGGATCTCAGCAAGTCGCTGAGGACTACAAATTCAGCAGAAATAGTAACTATATTTTACTTGGTGAGAAGGGGTGATAAGCCCCCTCCTCAATTTGCCAAAAAGTTATTTTCTTTCTGAATTCTACATGGTAAAGTGATCTTTTATCTCACACACGTAACTTTCTGCTGTCACCTTAGCTATGCTGTGGTATTAAAAAATTTAAATCCCTCTGGTGAATATCCAATTGTGACCTTTCTTTTTATGGAAGATGTATTCTATTTCCAATTTTGCTTGGTCTGAAGTAGCTTCTAATGCAAATGAGTATATGTCTCTTAAAATGTCACTAATAAACACCCTGTCATTTGGTATTGGAGTACCGAGTCACGTAAGAAATCACCTTTATGTTTCAACAGAAATTATTAGATGAAAACCTGAGTAAAATAACTAATTTCTTTGATTATCCTCTCATATTAGAGGAGAAGCTGTGTGTGTGTGTGTGTGTGTTTATTTTTGTGCATGTCTATGCATTTGCTGATTTATTGTTGTGAATTAAACTGTTACATACAGAGTCATGTTATTTTCAGATCAGGGAAGATGGTTATTATAGTTAATCCTTGTTTTACTACTTACAGAAAGAAACAAGAAAAGTATATACTAGGCCAAACAATGTAGACCTCATAGTGCAAGTAAGTGAGTGTTGTATTGGAGTTCAGAGACCAGGGTTTTAGCCCCATACTGGCCTTTTCCTATTGTGTGACCCTGAGCAAATCAACTTTCCTGAGTCATCATTTGCTTGTCTACAACCTAGAAATACTGATACCTATTGTATTTTGTTAAGTTGTCATGTGTGGTAATGTTCTTTAAAATCTGTAAAGTACTACAGAAATAGGAGGTAGAATTATTTAAAAATTAAGCTAAGTTATTTGACACAGAATGAACCAGTAATCAAATCACTCTTATGTCAAAATACTCCTTTATCAAAGGAAAATTTATCAGAGGAGTTTGTCATTTATGAATATTTTTATTCATCATAGCACTTAGAGATTAACAATAAGTAAGAATTATTCTAGGCACATACTTACTGACCCTTCATGTTGCTGGTAATAGATAATACTATAAGCTTCTGGTCCCTATCTCTCTCTTTTTTTTTTTGAGAATTTTTTAAAAAATTTTTATTTAAATTTTCTTTTTTTCTTTGCTTTAGGATACGTGCACTCACCAGAAAGACAGAGAGTGCCAGAGAGACAGAAAGTGTGAAATCACCCTCAAGAGGGGATGAGCACACTGCAATCCCTTCTCCTCTATTATCTTCTCTGGATCTTGGGCAGGCATGCACACATGCCCGGCATGAGTTTAAGCCACCGGGTCTGAGCCTTGAACCATGGTTGACTACGTAGAGTCCAGCGACATAGCCATTACACCAATTGCTGATCCTGTGGTCCCTATCTTTTAAGTGCCAATCATCGTGTAGGTGACTTCACTCATATTACTTCCATTTCCCATCACACCTCTGTGAGCAACTGCCACAAGCTTTAATACATGGGTCAGTGGAGCTAAGTTATTTGCCCACGACTTCTTTAGGGCACAGAGTTGATACTAAGTAGAGGCAGCATTAATGCCTGGTCAGGAGAGTAATCTCGTTGATATGCATTGCCACAGTCCTGACCACAGAACAATGTGGCTTAATTATGAAAAAATCCTGTAAGAAATGTTAAATTCTAGAAGAGATCTGCTAATCTACCAATGACCTGAAAGTAAAGGAGTTGTCTTTTTCCTCAAATGGCTGGAAGAATGACTGCTACCAGCTGTGGAAAACGGTAGTTCCCCTTCATGTTTTCTTACCCTTTTCTTAAATTCTTTGTTCAAGAATCAATATCATTCAAGTGCCTCTTGTTGGAGCCCATGCGTCCATTTTAATTTTTTTATTTTTTGAGAGATTTTTGCTTTAGAGTGTGTTCACTCACCAGAGAGACAGACAGAAAGATAAAAAGTGAGAAATAATCCCCCAAGGGGATGAACATGCTACAATCCCTTCTCCATTTTCCTCTGAGGATTTTGAGCACACATACTCATGCACCTAGCATGACTTTTAAGCTGCTGAGTCTGGAACTTGAACTATGGTCAATTACAAAAGAGTCCAGTGACATAACCATTACACCATTACTCCATTTTCAGTTTTAATGAAATTGACGGTATTGCATTTCCAACAGTGAGGTTCCTGTTTCTCTCACAACTAGTTATTGTGAGTAAAAGTGTCCATTTATATTCTGTTCTTAGCAACCCATTCCCAGCACCAATGACAGAAGGGGGCTGCACATTAAAGCAAACTTGTATCCATAAGGTTTATATGGAATCATTTCAAACTCACGCATTATTACAATTAAAAGGAGTTTTGGGCACCATCCAAGCCAAAAAGCCTGTTTGTTTACTTTAAAAAAATTTCTAATGTTTTTGTTGTTGTTTATGGCTATAGGGTGCATGTGTTTGTTGGACAGAGAAAGAGAGACAGAGAGAAATAGAGAGTAGAGAGAGGAAAAGTGAAAAAGCAACCCCCCCGGTAGGAGGGCCATGCTGCAATCCCTTTTTCCTACATCCTCCTCTTGGTATTTTGAGCATGCACACACAAGTGCTTTGCACGATTTTCAAGCTGCTAGGGGCAGGGCTCGACCTGCAGTCAGCTTTGTGGGAGTTCAGCACCCTAACCATCATGCCACCTGCTGGCCCCATATTTTCACACTTTTAAAATTTACATTTAATCACTGAATGGCTTTACAATATAAAACTGATTTTTCCCAGTAGGAATGTAGTACATATCAGTCATCATAGATATTACCATACACATATCATCAGCAGATAACTTCATTCTTGTGTCTGTTAAATGATTTTTCCTCCAGTCCCCTCCCTCCCACCCTCTGTTACCTGTCTCCTCCTATACTGTCTCTGGGACCTACAGTTGCCCTCCCTGCTATTATGCCTTCCAATCTCTCATTTTATGAGAGGATGTACAATGCCTGTCTTTCTTTGTGTGGCTTTCTTTGCTTAACATTAAAACATCCGTATTTGTCCACTTCATGCCAAATGTTAGGGTCTTACGGCTGAGTAGTATTCCATCGTGAATATGTGCCACATTTAAAAATCTGCTCATCTGTTCTTGGGTATTTTGTTTGCTTCCACATTTCATCAACTGCTGGTGAAAAAACACAGAAACTCTTGGAGACATTGGCGTTAGCAAAGATGTCTTTAAAAAAGCCCCCAAAACATAAGCAATAATCCTGAAAATAGACAAATGAGACTACGTCAGGCTAAAAAGCTTCTGCACAGCAAAAGAAACAAAAGAGTAAAGAGACTACCTCAAAATGGGAAAAGATATTTGCAAACTTTGTTTCAGATAAGAGACTGATAGCTAGAATATACAAGAAAATCAAGCAGTTTACCCAGAAAAAAAAATCTAATTAAAAAATGTGCAAATGAGCTGACCAGACAACTTTCTAAGGAAGCCATGTGAATGGACAAGAAGCATATGAAACCATGCTCAACACCTCTTATCACAAGGGAAACACAAATCCAAACCACAATAAGGTACTGCCTAACTCCAGTCAGAATGGCTAAGATTAAAATCATAAAGAATGACAGATGCTGGTCAGGCTGAGGTGAAAAGAGAACCCTCCTGTACTGTTGGGAATGTAAATGAGGACAGCCTCTATGAAGAACAATATGGAGGTTCCTAAAATCCTACAAGTACAACTGCTATACAACCCAGTAATTCTACTCCTGGAGAGCTGCCCAAACTCCAGGAAAACACTCAGTTGGAAAAACACTTGCAAACCCACATTTATTGCAGTATTATTTATTTATTTTTTAAGTCTGGGAAAAGGAAGCCAAGAGAAAAAAGTGACTAGCTTAAGGTCACATACCAAGTTGATAAAGGTCCCCAGGGTACCCAGATCTTCTAACAAAGTATCCTTTTCACTGTTTTAGACTTTTATTTCCATTATTTTAGCTGAATCTTCAGTTTAACAGCAGCTATTCTATTTACTACAGAGTAAATGGCCGCCACCCTCATCTGCCACTGTTCGTGAATTTAATATTTTTCCTCACAGACAAGCATTGTTAACTGAGTAACCACAAAAGGCTCCCAGTATTCTCCAACGGACTTTGTGAGCTCAGGTTAAAAATTTCACTGTCTATGGGACAGATGGCGTAATGGTTATGTAGTGGTTACGTGGTCGCTGAACTCCCATGTAGTCGACCGCAATTCTAGTCTTGGACCGGGCAGCTTAAAACTCACATGTGTGTGCATGTGTGCCCAAAATCCTGAGAGGGGAAGGGATTGTGGTGTGACCATCCTCATCTGAGGGGTGGTTTCTTGCTTTCTATCTCTCTGTCTCTCCAGGGAGTGTATGTGCCCTATTACAAAAATCTTTCTCAAAAAAGAATTTGTTTCTTCACTGTCTAGTTTTAAGTTGATCCTGTTCCCTCACACTCACACATTGTAGCTTAAGGTTAATTGGCACTGCCCCTGAAAAGCATGCTTTTATGAGACTGAGGGAGCCTTGAGAGGGCACTGCAAGTCTACAGAAAACAGAATTTGATTTATACAAACATTTTAGGACCCGCCTATGTATTAAGCACACTGTACTTGCTCCAAAATGTTGTCTTCCACAACCTTTCTACCTGGTGGAGAAAGAGGTGACATGTTAAAAATTAAGAACACATTTGATTTTGTTTTACTTCCTTACCTGCCTCATCAGAATTGCCATCCCCTAATGTGCATGCCATCTTCTCAAACTATAGGTGTCTGTGTGACACACAGCATAGGAATTTTGCAATTAGCAGCAATCAGCTTACAAATGTAAGCAGAGTGTCATACTGAGAAGAGGAAAAAGCCCAACTTTAATATGAGAATTCAGGTTTTTCTACAATAAGATGTTTTACGCAAATGTGCCCTTTTCCGCTTAAAAGTGGAATTATTATAATTTGCCCTTTGTTTCTCTTATTATTATTACTCTTTCTTTTAATGACTCGTTATACTCCTCCATTATTTCTATTTCTGTTTTCATAAATAAAGTAGTAAGATTTGAAATACATTACTATATTAAGCTATTCGTTGTTTGAGATTTGGATAGATACATAGGTATGTGTGCATCTATATCTCCATATACCTTATACACATTGTATTTCTATTTTCCAGTGTATCAAAAGTAAAAAGGTGATTTGCAAACATTGAAATTTTGAGACAAATATCCAAAGAACAAAAAATATATGTTTAAACCATGTCAATTAACAACTAGACACTATTGCAACACATTGTTAATCTAGAAAGCCTTAAATAAGAGAGACTAATGGAAAAACTGAGAAACTTGTTGGACCATCTTGAAGAAGTAGCTGTGCTAAGCAGGAAAATGTAGCTAAATCCAGAGAAGAGAACGTTGTTTTTTTAAAGATTTTTAATTTTTTTTTTTAATCTGGGTTACACATGACCTGGTGGTTAAGGCAGCTGGATCCCACATGGCTAACCATGTGATTTAAGTCCCAGATCTGGTGGCTTGAGAAACAAGCTAGGCATGTATGCCCAAGATCCTAAATGGAGAAAAGAGGAAGAGATTGCAGTGTGACTATTCCCCTTGGGGTTACTTTCTCACTTTCCCCACTTTTTCTCTTTATCTTTCTGTCTCTCTTCAGTGAGTGTACATGCCCTCTGTCAAATTAAAAAATTTTTAAAAAGATACTGTTTTTATCTTACCAGGAACCTGGTCTTTCTGCAATAGAATTTGTTGCTTACATGTACATTTTCCCCCATTTTGTATAGTGAAAATGTTTAAAAATGTGTTGAGGCATTTGGATGGAAACATTTGGTTTTGGTAGTATCCTCATCCTGAGTGTATCAGAACCAAAAGGGTCACAGAGGGCATGCGTTCAGTTTCTCATTTTAGCGTGAATCCTCCTCCGACATAACTAGCATGTGGATTAAATATGACTATAAAGAAGCACCTCCTTTCTTATGCTGACAATTCCCCCTCTCTGTGACTAAGTCTCTTATTTAACCAGCACTAAATGCTTACTACGTGTCAGGCATGTTTATATGCTGGAACATGTCTTAGGAGAAATTGAAACACTGCCTCTGACCTGGAGAGTCTCACAGTCTAGTGAGAGGGGAATATAAACAGCATTTTAAAACACAAGGTAATAGCATATGATAGAAAAATCTACAGAATTTTGCATGAGATCAGCGCCAACACATAGAGACTCTGAAGTTGTATGAAAAGACTGGACTAAAGAATTGATATTTGAAACTGATTCATTAGAAGTGTCTATTAAGTTCTCCCACTTTCATTTCTGTCTCTGTCTCTGCCTCACTCTTTTTCTTTCATTCTGTCACACATCTGGTGAAATTATCTAGCTCTTTTAAAATTCCTCAGGGTCATAGTTTCATCTCCCATCTTTTTGTACCTGCTCTCATCATATTCTTATCAATAACCATAATAGTAAACTTTATTAACAATATCATTTCTAGATGAACTAATAAAACATATAGTGCACTAATATACTCCCAAAACACATAACAATGACTTAGGGTAAGGTTACGGGACTCGTTGAAGTTACTTCCTAATAATAAGAGATATTTAACAATATAATGACTGCTATTGAGAATGGTGAGTTGTCTTTTTTTAGAACTGTGTGAGTGTTACAATACTTCTATTAATGTGAAATCATCTTATATTGACTTTGGGTTGATATAGTTACAGAGTTGTGGTGTGGGTCTATAATCAAATCTTTTTTAAAAAACTATTATTTTATTTAACTTTATTTATTAGTATTATTTTCCAGTTTGATCAGAGAGAGACAGAGAAAGAGAGAGAGGGAAAGTGAGAAAGGAAGCCACCAGGTCCAGGACTTGAACCATGGTCAGCCATGTGGGAGTCGAGCACCTTTATCACTACCCCACCTGCCAGCCCCATAATCAAATCTTTACATGCAGTTATTTAATTATTTAAATATTTTGTTTTGTCTTAGAATATGATTCTACAATTCATGCCATTATGATAATGTTGAATATTCAGGACAAAAAACAGCAATATCCATCCAAGATGACATGGATGTTGTTTTGGTGTTAAATAGTAATAACAACAAAAAAGGACTGCTTGCAAAGATATTAGATAATATACCCAATTGATCAATCAGTGTAAGTTTTAAAGTTAAGGAAGAAGACAAACAAGTACTGAACAACCCACTATGCTATCTCATTTAATCCCTCCAACAAATAGGTGTGGTAAATAATGTTATTCATAGGTATGTATGATGTAGGTCTATATATATGTGTGTGTATATACATTAATAAGCAGACAACAATATTTTTATAAGTTGTCCATTATTGGTTTCTTAATAAGGCAATTAAGGCTGCAAGCAACCTTCTCCAGGTTGCCTTGTTAGTATTCGATCTCAGTTATGATTTCAAATCTCATTGCTTTTATACCCATAGAAGAGGAAGTTGGCAAAAAAAGAGAAAGGTTGCATCTGCATAGCTAAAAATAATCATGTAATCTGACCAAATTCAAAGAGAAGAGCATTTTTATAGGAAATGGAAGAGGAACATTACTAAAAAAAGTAGCTAATTATCAACTATATTTAGTTGTTTAAAATACTTTGCTTTATAACATGCATATTTGTATATTCATTGAAATTTAATTTTCTCAAAATGGGCCTGACCCAGTTAAGGTTACCTCCTGAGACCAGGGAGTTATCGACCAGGACCAATGAGTCTGTCTGCTTCTTCCAACCTATGGTCAACCTAGTTGATAATTTCTAGAGTGGTGGGAGGTATGATGCCTTCGGCACTACCAGAAGATTTCTTGTCCTCAAAATTGTCCTTTTCCAAAGCAAAAGGGAAATGATCCAAACTGAACTTTCTAAATTCACACAGAGTAAATGAGGACAGTGTTGTTTTGAGATGAATGAAAAATGAGTACAATAGTAAGATAATATAAAGGGAACTGACTCTAGGGTAAGTCCATCAAGATAATTACACATAAAAGCTCATGAACAAATATAGGCTTTGTAGGAATAAATGCTGTTAGAATGCCTGAATGATATCTTTGAAACAGTTGCATAATAGCTGTTAGCAAATGAGACGGCGGTTTATGCATATTTATGAAGCCTATACATCGCTACGTCTAGGCATGTGCACATACTCAGGAATGAGCACCTGCCAAAGCATTCACTTTTGTATTTAATAGCATTGCAAATCTGATTCCCAAATGCACACCACACTTCTACAATGTGCCTCACCCCTATAATTTCTACGCCTATAAAAATGGAATGATTTAAGACATAAAAGTAGAGAGAACAAGTAGATACATGGGAATGCGTGGGAGTAGGGTAGATGATGATGAGTGGATGTGAAGGGCTTTTTGTTTGTTTTCTGTTGAAAATGATGTACATAGTAATATCCTTATTTGATCATTACAGGAAACTTTCATGATTTGAAAATCATATTGTATGCCATAAAGATGCACAACAATTAAATTGTAGACATTATAAAAAAATTTAAAAGAAAATAAAACAAACCCAAAAGAATATTCATCCTTTACAGTCTCAGACATACCCTTGTTTGTGGTTAGTAATCCATGATTATTACTGATTTCAATAGGAAATGTACAATATACAAAATTCTGTACATTTCAGATACTTACCTACTGGATTACCCACAACAGATACCTTCAGTTGTAAAAGCATCTCTTCTGTATGTGAAAATGTTGCTCCAGAGCCATCTGTTAAAGATATGCAGAACCTTAATTCTATGTAAAGGAGTAGAAAGAACACTGGCCTGGCTGTTAGGAGATGTGGGTTCTTTTCCCACTCATCACTGACTCCTCATGCTACTTGCAGTTGGCATGTCACCTTTAATCATACAAGTAGAAGCATTGCAAGTTGCATACCATGCACATATTTAGCTTCCTTTCTTTCCAGCTAGATTGTGGTCAACAGACACTATTGTGCCTTTTTTTCTGTCCTCTATACCCAGCAGAACAAGGTACCCAGAAGGTACTAAAATATTTAATTATAATTTTTATATGAATGAAAGTTCATTATTTCTCATACATGGAATAGGAATAATAATCCTTTCTCTGCACAATGTACACTTTGCTCTTTGGTGAATAATTCCACGTGAAGGTATTTTAGGGGAATAGCCCACAAGGAATTATGCAAATAGAGAAATTTAGACCAGAGTCTATCTCAATAGAAGCAGATCTGACTTAAATGGCCTAAATGTGGTTCCAAGAAACTGAAGGGAAATAAATCCTTTGTAGCTTGAATAATAGCAACCCGAAGACCAGTTCTGGAATCTGAATGTCGAAAGCTCACATGTTGTAACAATTTTCCTGCAGCAATATTGAGACTGAGGTTCTAATTTATTTCCCTGCCTTCATGTATAGGTGTTTATGATTCATAAATATGATGTCTTTATCAGAAACATGTCATCTTTCTCTGTTATACAATGGTGTCACATAAGGACTCAACTCTTTCATCCACATTGTTGCTTGAGCTTCATAACAACTTAGTGATTCAAGCAAAAATATGTTCTTTTGGAAGACAGAACCAATAAAGTGAACTGACTTACTGTTATCAAAAAAGGACCAGCCCTGTAGCACAGTGGTTGAGCATTGTTCATTGAGAATCAGAGCCCACATGGCTGATTGAGATTCAAATCCCTCCTCAGTGGCTTGAAAAACATACCAGTATGCACAAATCTGATGAGAAGGAGAAATGGTGGGAAAGGGATTGCAACATGACTGCCGTGTTGGGATATGCTCTCTCTCTCTCTCTCTTTATCTCTTTCTCTCTGTCTCTTTTGCAAACAATCACATGCACTTTCTGGTAGTTAAAATCATTTTTAAAAGCTTTTTAGTATCAGACCCAAGGTAAAAATTCAGATGGCTCAATTCCTAGTCCCCATCGGTTTCTTCCCAAGTTTTGGACTTGGAAGGATACTGGAAGATCTGGCCCATGTGACACAGATCCTAAAGTTAAATGAAAGCTTATCTCTGATGAGCATGTTTGACTCACACTAGTGACCATGGCTAAAGGTGTTTAATCACCTTCTTAGGCTCCAGAGTCTTGCTTGGTTTTCAAGAGAGCGTGCAGGAATGATGATTAGTCATTAAAGGAATATGTTCCTATAATCTAAGAGCAACTCTTCTACATGAGATTACACCATTTCTCAGCAGGGTCATTGGTATGTGATTATTCTAAAGACTTCCAGGGATCTTCCTTTTTCTAGGCCACCTTTACATTGCAATTTTTAATATTCTGGATCTTCTAGAAATGTGAGCCCTATAAAAGTCATGTGGGTGGGTTGGGGTATTTAAGAAAGTTATATTTAAAATATCTTCTTAGGGAAGGCTCCCCAGATATGGTAGTCTCTGTGCTGACAGTTCATCTTTTTGCCTTTCTATAAATCTTGAAATTATTATACTGGTATCAGCAATAAAATTCCTTCCCCGACGGTCCTCATAAAATGACAGATGTGTGTAAGTAAATATTTTGTAAATACTTTTACATTCTCTGACTCATGTTCAAGCCAAGTAAAGCTTTATCCAGATGTTTATGACTGATCCAGAATAGATGGCAAGTAGCATTTGTCAACTGTCTTGATAGATACCAGTTTTTGCTTATGACCATGACATGGTAACAACTTTAAAAATGAAATTATTGAAATGTACAAAATATTTTATTTCTACCCATTGATTGCAAACACTGATTGATCTGTGATCTAGATTTAACATGAGACTCCTTACATATAACTAATTTGCCAGAATTTTAAAATTAGATATTTATAACAAACCTATTTAGAAACATACTTATAAAACATGCTTATTTCATAATGTATGAAACGAAGCCATTTTTTTTGTAGCACTTTTTACTGTGTCACTTTTGTCATAATCAGTCTGATATATTTGATTCAAGAGTATGCTTTTCTTATTTCCTAGTAGTAATATATGAACAGAATGGATTATAGTGTTTTTAATGAATAAATAAATACACATATTGATATATTATACAAAAATGTATAAATCAGTGTTCTAGTTTCCTCATAAGCAAGTATTAATAATGTAGAATATATTTAATTTTATGGCTAATTCAGCATGTAGACATGATTATGCCCAATGTTTATAGTGTGTGATGTGCATAAATTACTGCCATTTTACTTTAACCAATTACAAAATTTTAAAAAGTGTATCTTAGAAGATGAGTACTTTGAAAAATCATATTGTGTGCTATAGTGATGTATAACGATCAAATGTGAATTTGAAATCGTAGAATAAAAAATTGAAAGAAGAGTTCTAATTGGCATGTATATTGTAAAATGGCACAACAGTAGAATAACAGTCTTTCTACTTTTTTTCTTCCTTTTTTGAATTTATTTTATTTTTTTGTATATACTTTCAATCATATTGTTTGGCTTACAATGAGACCTTCCTACTTTTGAAGTACTTATCATCTGTATGGGATGATAAGGGCAAAGAACAGAATAATACCTTCAGAGTTTCAGACTCTGTACCGGGAAAAGCATTATGCAAAGGAATTCTCATTTTTTTTTTCTTTAAAGCTCATTTCTTCCATGAGTGAGAACAACAGAGACAGAGAGAGAGAGAATGGCCAATAAGGTCTAGATACTGTGATCCATTCCAGCCTCTGCCAACCCTGTATCATGGGCATGCAAACCCAGCATACCCAGTGAAATTTCAGATATATCCTTCCCATGTAGGTCAGCCCCTCAGAGCATAGTGTTTTACTACTGTACCTCTTTGACCCTGACAAATGGAAGTCTCTTTATCATCAGCTAACAGAAAGGGAAGTATGAGGGAAAGCAGCCTCACTCTAGAGATGGGCCAGCTAAGATGGAGGCCAACAATATATCCTGGAGCTTTTGGCCTTCAGCCTCTGTTGACTCTCCTAGATGGCCCTGATCATTGGTTGAATTAAACTAATTTGGAACAAGCCCTATGATTCCAATTACACGTTCATTAAATATGTAACTTATAATGTGATACAACATATATTTTCTATCCAATATGTTTCCTTGTCAGGAATTCTCACACTAGTGCTTCCTTTGTCGAGTATCAGGGCCCCTTCCAGTCCAAGGCAGTATCACTGTCTGAGTCTGGGGAAGTCTCTCTTTTTGATTTCCATTGTCTGGCCCAATCATCTCTTTTTCTTTTTCCTTTTCTCCTTTTTCTTTTCTCTTTACCTTTCTCTCTCTTTATTTTTTCTCTCTTTCTTCTTTCTTTTTCTTCTTCTTCCATTTATTTTGTTGTTGTTTTGCTATGAGATGCATGTGCTTTCTGGAGAGAGATAGGAGAAAGAGAGAGGGAAAGCAAAGAATTGACCCCTAGAGGGATGGAAAGACCATAGTCCCTTCTCCTCCATTATGAGATGCATGTGCTTTCTGGAGAGAGATAGGAGAAAGAGAGAGGGAAAGCAAAGAATTGACCCCTAGAGGGATGGAAAGACCATAGTCCCTTCTCCTCCATGCCTGGAGTGTTTTTCAAGCCACCCAGTCTGGGACTTGAACTGTGCAGTTGGCCATTTGGAATCCAGCCACTTTAACCTCTATGCCACCTGCTGACCTCTTCTCTTTTTCTGATGAGAAGGTTGTTTTTTTTTTTTTTTTTTTTTTTTTTTTTTTTTTTTTTTTTTTTTTTTTTTTTTTTCTCTCTCTTTCTCTCTGAGATGAGCAGGAAGAGTGGAATGTAATCCTCTACCTTTGCACTTTCTTGTCACCCCAAATGACCAAATGATAAACCTTTGGGAACTTTTTTGAAGGGTTTACTCAAATGGAAAAATACATGGCAAAGAATTGGAAACATAAGAAAATGTGAAACCAAGTTCTTACCGAGGGTTTGTCAAATTGTATTGGTTCTTTTCTCAAGTCCAACTCCTTCTGAGAAGATAATATTTATTTTGACTCTCTGGAGGGTGAATTTCACTGCTCCCTTCTCTATTCTCTTAAGACTCTTCCATCCTATTGAAGAGTGGCATTTGTGAATCCTTTATGCCTTATTGACCCTATGCCTAAGCCCTAAGTTGAAATACAAAGAAAACAACATTTATGGCCTTATTCTGTGAAGGACAAAATCTTAAGAGTGGAGTCTGGTTAAGAGGATATGGAGCTATTTATCTGAACTACATTTATTGAAAATCTACCGCATGTTGGAAACTGGTTTGATGAGAGTAGGACAAAGCCTTTGACCTTCAAAGGTTTCTTATGTTTATGGAACATAAGTGAGAAAAAAGCCAACAATGTGTTAAGGTATGAAGTTGGAGTTATTTAGTCTGGAGAATAGAAACCTGGAAGGAGAGAAGAGTTTGATTGCTCTCTTCAAAAAATGGCAGACTAGTGTTGGACAGAAGGGTTCTCAGAGGTGCAAGGGTTAGAACTAGGACCTATGATTATAAAAGTAGATATATTTTGATTCCACTTAATATAATGAAGACTTTCTTGAGCTGGCTGACTTTGAAATTAGCGCCAGTGTGACGTGGTAGACTTCATCTCTGGAGAAGGACTGCTGGCTCATTGGGGCATGTGGGTGTAGAGAGAGAGAGCATGTGGGTGTCACTGCACCACTGTCAGTTCTACAACCTCTTACCCTGGATTTTCAGAATCTGAGGGTCTAAATGGGAAATGACTGAACTTCAAAGCTAATTTCTCACCTATAATTTCTGTCCTAGTTTATTCATCTTAATGTTTACCTTTCAAGAGCAGTACTTTCATTAAATAATGTAAAAACACTTTCAGAAATAAGTTTTCTTCTTAAATCTTTGTCTAGACTCCCTTTGGTGAATAACCTTGTTTATTTTGTCTTTTCAATATTCAGTCTTTGTTTTGACTCAGTATATATTGCAATGTTCTAATTGTTATTTCTTTTCTATTGTTAAATTACCCTCTGTCCCCAGACTTGGCTAGATAGAAGATTGAAATATATTTTTTATTGAAAAGCTATATTCACTAAACTTCAGTGACTTTGTAAAGCAAGTTTCATCAGAAGTGAGGCTTTTGAGTTTTTAGTAAATCTGAATGTGCACTCCTTCTTACTGCTGCTTAGATTTTTACTGATTTCATGTTAGAACTGCATAATTGTGTAATTAATCTTGAGGATGTCAGAATACATATTTTAAAAAGTAATTTTCTTAGGGAAATAATACGTATCTCATTACTTTTTACTGTAATTGGTATTCATGGTCCCTTAGTTTATAGGTATAAACCCTGCCAGAGATGGCCAATATCAGTGCCATATATTATTAAAATGGATTAATTTTTCAAACACATCTTCCATTCAATTTCTCATTAAATGAGGCATTGTAAATTCTGCTGTCAAGGGATATAAATAACATATTATGCAATACTTGCATTATATAAAGTCCTCTCTGCTAGGATAGTATCTGCTGTAAACACTCAATTCATTCTTTATGGAAAAGAACTTTAAGACACACTTGTCAAAACTGAGCAGGAACCAGATCCAGTCTAAACCTTTGATATTCTTATTACTTTGACAGGTAAGAGTTTACAATGGCTCATTTAGGAATTACACCCAGGGAAGGACCTAAAAATCAAATCAAGTTTATGTTATGTATAGTTTTTGAAAAATGTATGAATATAAACTAATGAGTAAGTGAATAAATGAATCAGAATGAGTAAGGAAAGAATGATACATATCAGCACTGACATGAGCTAAAATGAAGTAAAGAGATATATGTCCATATGGGTATCTTGTGCTCTCTATGCACTCACAATCACTTAGAGAACAATCTACTGTCTACACACAAGGATATTGCCCTGTGTAAAGGCACCCAAATTCTCAATGATAAAAAGTTTAATGGAGGGCCAGCAAGAGGCATAGTGGTTAAGGAGCTGGACTCTCACATAGCCAACTGTGGTTTGAGTCCCAGACCCAATGACTTAAAAGTCACACAGGGTGCATGCATATGTTTGCTCAAAACCCTGAGAAGAGAATGGAGGAGAAGGAACTGAAGCACGGCCATCCCGCCTGGGGTGGGATTTGTTTCTTTCTCTCTTTGTGTCTCCAATGAGTGCATGTGTCCATATACCAAAAATCTCTCTTAAAAAAAGTTTATGGAATATGTGTATTATGAAAAAACTACACAAGAATTACAATTTCTTTTTGGACAAAACTTGTATTTATTCCATTTTGTAGTGAACTTTTAGAAGTGCCCTTGTATAAGTTTAAGTCAGTAGGATACTATAACTAATAGATCTGAGGCATAGAAAAGGAGAAGAGGAGAATTAATTGTGTATGCCAGGTGGAATATTAGACCATTAATGCAAATCAGAAATCGGAGAGTGGTAGAGGCATGTTAGATGGTAAGTTCAGTTTAGGGCATGTTGCAGTTGAATTGCTTATAGCATTCAGGTATAAGCATAAGATTTGGAGATCTCTAGCAAGCAGTTTCTTGCTTTTATTTTTATTTTTTAATTAGCTTTCTCTCTCTTTTTTTTAGAGCAGTTTTGGGTTCACAGTAAAATTGAGCACGAAGTACAGAGGGTTCCCATACATACTCTGTACTCCTTTCCTCCATGTACAGCTTCCTCTACTATCAACACCGCACCCCGATTGGTACATATTTATAGATAACAAACCTTCATTGACACATTATTATCACCCAAAGTCCATAGTTTACATTAGGGTTTACCTTGTACATTTTGGGGTTTTGACAAATGCATAATGGCATGTACTCACTGTTACAGTATACAAAATAGTTTCACTGCCCTACAAATCCTCTGTGCTCTGTTTTTTCAGTTCTAGTCCCCCCGTCCTCCAAGGGTCTGACAAACATTGATCAAAACCATAGTTTTCCCTTTCTAGAATGATATAGAGTTGGAATAGTATAGTGTGTAGGCATTTCAAGTTGCTTTTACTCTAGTAATATACATTTCAGTGAGCTCTATGTCTCCTTATGGCTTGATAGCTCATTTCTTTTTCAACACTGTATAATATTCCATTGTATGGAGGGAAATAATTTATTGGTTCATTCACCTTAAGAAAGATATCTCAGTTGCTTTGAAGTTTTGGCAATTATGAAGCTATCTAAAGCTACCTTTAAAAAAAAAGAATTATTTACTTATTTATTTAATTCCATTTGTTATTAGTGTTTTTTTATTTGACCAGAGAAAGACAGGCAAAGAGAGAAAGGGAAATAGAGAAAGCAAGCAGCCAGGTCCAAGACTCAAACCTCAGTCGGCCATATAGGAAACCAGTGCCTTTAACCACCACACTACCGGCCAGATCCAATGGATAAAGTTACTATTAACACCCATGTTCTGGTTTCCTTATGGACATAGTTTATGATACATTTGGGTAAATATCGAGAATCATAATTGATGGATCATTTGGTAGAATATGTTTCATTTTGTAATAAACTGCCAAATTATCTTCCAAAGTGGCTGTACCATTTTGCATTCCCATCACAATGAATGATAGTTCCTATTGCTCCACATCCTTGCCAATATTTCATGCTGTCAGTGTTCTGGATTTTGGCCATTCTAATAAGTATGTAGTGGTACTTCATTGTTTCAATTTGAAATTCTTTCATGGCATATATTATTGAACATCTTTTCATACACTTATTTGCCATCTCTGTATCTTCCTTGGCCAAGTGTTAAGATTTTTTATCATTTTTAAAAATCAGGTTTGTTTATTTATTTATTTTTTAATTTGCCAGAGGGTACATGCAGATAGAGAGACAAAGAGGGAGGGATAAAGACTCCCCAGTGAAGTGTGGTTATGTACAATCCCTTTTCCTCTATTTCTTCATCCTGTTATGATTTGGGGCATGCCAGCATACTCACCTAGCATGTTTTTCAAGTCACTGGGTTCAGGATTCCAACCACATAGTTAGCCAGGTGGGATCTGACTCTCTTAATCACTGGACCATGGGACTGGCCCAGGTTGGTCATTTTTTCTTGTTAAGTTTTAAGAGCTGTATAGTTTGGATGAAAATTCATTATCAGATACTCCTTTTGCAAATGTTTTCTTTCAATATTTGTCTTATCCTTTCATTTTCTTGAGCAAGAATATTATCGTCAAAATGGGTGAAATAATCATAATTACCCACCATGACTTACTTAAACTTTTAATTTAAAAAATAATTTTAGATTTACTAAAGAGTTGTAAAGATAGAAGAGTCCCTGTATAGTCTTTAAGCAATTTCACTTAATGTTACCACCTTATAAAACCATGATGCAATCATAAAAATTGAGAGATTAACATTAGTTATAAAAACTGAGAGGTTAACATTAGTTATAATAATAACAGCTAAACTATAGACTTCATCAGATGTTATTAGTATTTACAATGATTTTTTTTTTTTTTTTTTTTTGGCGAGGTTTTTGCTATAGGGCGTGTGCACTCTCCAGACAGACAGAGAGACAGGGAGACAGAAAGCGAGAAATCACCCTACAGGGGGGATGGCCATGCCACAACCCCTACTCCTCTATTCTCCTTTCAGGATCTTGGGCACACACGCACATGTGCCTGGCATGAATTTTAAGACACCGAGTCCAGGACGCGAACCGCGGTTGACTATGTGGGAGTCCAGCAACATAGCCATCACGCTAACTGCTGGTCCCCATACAATGATGTTCTATTTTTCTTCCATACCCCATTTGTAGGTAATACACTGCATTTAATTGTCTTATCCCCAATCTCCTTCAATCTGGCAGTACCTTGTTTTTCATGAGTTTGTCACTTTTGAAGAGTATTGGTCAG
The DNA here is from genome assembly GCF_000334495.1 of Tupaia belangeri chinensis. Lineage (NCBI taxonomy): Eukaryota > Metazoa > Chordata > Mammalia > Scandentia > Tupaiidae > Tupaia > Tupaia belangeri. The sequence continues at coordinate 687,265 of NW_006159501.1, read as the reverse complement.
GTGTTTTATAGACTCTCTCTTATGAATTCTCATGATTTTGCTGGGGCCCTGACTTTGGGAAAGTATCTTCCTTATCATATCATATTGGGGAACACGTGATATCAAGACGTATTACTGGTGATGGTAAAGATGGTATCTATCGATTTTCTCAATAATTGTAACTGTAGTCACTGTAAAGTTAACTAATTTTCCCTTTCTCTACTCTATTAATTAGGCACAGTTTCCTAAGTTCTGCTCTATCATGGGAGGTAAATTAAACCCCACTCATCATGATTTTTTAAAGTTCTAAACAGTAAGGATGCATACAGTTGTTCATCATCATCATCATCATAGTAATTCTGCTTTTTTTCTATGAAGATCTAACAGGTAGTTGTTAGTCACCAGGAAGGCACCATTAAAAAGAAACATCCTGAAGAAATTAAGAACTCAGCCCAAGAATCCTTTCTGTTAATTTCTTGAAACTCCCCAGAAAGAAGCTTTCCTTTGGCATTTGATGGCATTTTCTAAATTCTTCATCAATAAAAAAATAGTATACAAAATGATGACTCTGTACTCAGCAGTGGGAATTCATTCCACGGCTAACCTTTTGGGGACATGTCAACTTTATTTCAAAGTCACCAGCAGCCAAAATGTTTGCTAAAGGGCTAATCTGGATTCTGTGCCTGGAGCAGCACCTTAGCCAGGAGATGTTAAGACCCTGTAATGAGCAAATGGCAAACAAATAAAATCAACCCTCTGGTGAAGGCTGATTAGATTAACTATATTCTGGTTTGCATGCTTATTTATTTCCACAGAGTACTGTATGTTTGTAGAATAAATATTTTATGAGACATAGCATATGGTTCAGACCAAGAATTAGGGTAATAAAAATATATTTTGAACTGGATGTAAATATAATTATACATAGATTTCTAAAGAGAATAGTAAACATCCATATGGCTTTTAGGTACCATATAGGATTTACAGAGTTTAAGTTTCTGAAATGTCCTTTCCCTGTTTATAAATTACTGATATTTTTTAAGAGAGATTTTTTGGTATAGGACACGTGCACTTGCCAGAGAGATAAAGAGAAACAGAGAGACAGAAAGCAAGAAATCACCCCAGAGGGGGATGGCCGTGTTGCAATCCACTCTCTATTCTCCTCTTGGGATTTTGGGCCTGCATACACACATGCCTGGAGTGAGTTTAAGCTGCTGGATCTGGGACTCGAACCTCAGTTGACTATGTGGGAGTCCAGCAACATTACCATTGCACTATCTGCTGGTCCCATAGTACTGACTTTCTTTTCCTAATTTCTCCTTTTTTTTTTTCCTTTACAAAATTTGACATATTGTAATGTGCTGGGATTCTACCAAGGACAGTTGAATCTTTGAAACTTACCTGACCATGCTAGTTTCAATGGTGAGGTATAAATTTCATCCAAGACTCTACTACTCATAAGAATTAGTAGAAGAAGCAACAGAAACAAAGTTTTCAAAGCTAGGGACGGCTTTTGGATACTCTTTCTATTCTCTTGTTTAAAATCTTGCTTCTTGGAGGACAAGAGTAAGGAATGATCTTGTGAGAGGGCCATATGCCCAGAAAAGAAGCCAACTGAGCAATCACTCCTTCCCTCCTAAGCATCCATTCTAATATAAAAATGAATGATCCAATCTGACTGGGAAAGTCACAACTGAAAGCATATCTATTTTGGTTTTCTACCCTTGTTTTGTGGCCACCTGAAGTGGCATTTTGCTATTTACAGCTTTTAAATTATAATAAATACTTCTCTACAAATATAAGAATTTAATCCTAATATGACATCCACTGATCTTATCAGTACTTTTTTCCCCCAATAACTGCACCTTTAGAAAAAAATAATTTCTCTACTGAGGTCTGCTGTTTACTATTAAACTCATTGCTCGGAGATAATTGTGGAGTAGTGCAAAGATAGTACAGGATTTGAAATGAAATGATCTTGTTTGGACAATGCCTTCTCAATACAAGCTACATGAAGATGTAGCTACCTGGAAGGATGAGCTGGTTAGTTAGCTGGAGAGGCAGAGTGTGCAAAGGTATGAGACTTCAAAATGCTAGTGTAGGCCAGCTAGTGGCCTGGTGGGTAGGATAGCTGGATCCCACATGGTTGACTATGTGGTGTGAGTTCCAGACACAGCAGCTTGATAAAAATACTGGGTGTGTATGTATGTGTGCATGACCAGAATCCTGAGAGGAGAATGGATTGTGGCATGGCCATTCCCCTGGGGGATGCTCTCTCTCTCTCACTCTCTCTCTCTCTCATAAACACAAACACTCGATAGCAGAAAAAAAAAAATTAAAAGCTGGGGTATGTCCATAGAGGGAGCAGTGGGAGGTAAGTAAAAGACTAGGTTATGATGGGTTAAAAAGAGTGCTAGCGGGAACCAGCAGTTAGCATAATGGCTATGTCTCTGGACTCCCACGTAGTCGACCGCGGTTCGCATCCCAGACCCGGTGGCTTAAAACTCAGGCCGGGCGCGTGTGTGTGCGTGCCCAAGACCCCAAGAGGAGAATGGAGGAGAAGGGATTGCGGCGTGAACATCCCCCCGGGGGGTGATTTCTCGCTTTCTGTCTCTACGTCTCTCTGTCTGTCTGGCGAGCGCACACATCCTATAGCAAAACCCTCTCCAAAAAAAAAAAGAGTGCTAGCGGGAACCAGCAGTTAGCATAATGGTTATGTCTCTGGACTCCCACGTAGTCGACCGCGGTTCGCATCCCAGACCCGGTGGCTTAAAACTCAGGCCGGGCGCGTGTGTGTGCGTGCCCAAGACCCCAAGAGGAGAATGGAGGAGAAGGGATTGCGGCGTGAACATCCCCCCGGGGGGTGATTTCTCGCTTTCTGTCTCTACGTCTCTCTGTCTGTCTGGCGAGCGCACACATCCTATAGCAAAACCCTCTCCAAAAAAAAAAAGAGTGCTAGCGGGAACCAGCAGTTAGCATAATGGTTATGTCTCTGGACTCCCACGTAGTCGACCGCGGTTCGCATCCCAGACCCGGTGGCTTAAAACTCAGGCCGGGCGCGTGTGTGTGCGTGCCCAAGACCCCAAGAGGAGAATGGAGGAGAAGGGATTGCGGCGTGAACATCCCCCCGGGGGGTGATTTCTCGCTTTCTGTCTCTACGTCTCTCTGTCTGTCTGGCGAGCGCACACATCCTATAGCAAAACCCTCTCCAAAAAAAAAAAGAGTGCTAGCGGGAACCAGCAGTTAGCATAATGGTTATGTCTCTGGACTCCCACGTAGTCGACCGCGGTTCGCATCCCAGACCCGGTGGCTTAAAACTCAGGCCGGGCGCGTGTGTGTGCGTGCCCAAGACCCCAAGAGGAGAATGGAGGAGAAGGGATTGCGGCGTGAACATCCCCCCGGGGGGTGATTTCTCGCTTTCTGTCTCTACGTCTCTCTGTCTGTCTGGCGAGCGCACACATCCTATAGCAAAACCCTCTCCAAAAAAAAAAAGAGTGCTAGCAGCCAGTCAGTGGCATGGCGATAAAATATGATACTCTGTGGGGCAGTCCTACATGGGCACATTCCCACTTCAAGTCTAAAGACCTCCCCGAGTAAGTGGGCACATGCTTGCCCACTATCTGGCTAGCTGAAGGCTGAGGGTGGTTGTCGGAGTCAGAACCCTATTGGGGGTGCTGTCCCTCTTTCTAGCTTTTTTTCTCTCTCTTGTTCGAGAAAGAAATAAAAGGGTGCTAGATGCCATTGCAAGAAGTTTGGGATTTATCATTAGGATGTGGAAGTTATTAGAGGTTTCTGAGCAGTTTTAGAAGGGAGATCCCGGAGACACTGTGAGGCTCAGTTGGAAGAGGCAAGACTGAAGGCATAGACTCATTCAGAGATTGTTTCAATGGTCCATGTGAAGGAGGATGCACAGAGAAAATGAAAAGGAAAAATGGGCAAAATGTTTGTGAGTTCAAATCACCATACCTTCCCATTACTTCCTGGATGGAGTGGAGTGAAGGAGAAGGGTGATAAGGACTGGATGACGACTGGATTTGAAGGAGAAGGAGAAAGGAAGAAAAAGAAGGAGGAGGAAGAGGAGGAGGAGGAGGAGGAAGGAAGGAAGGAAGGGAGTAAAGAAGGAAAGAAGGAAGGAAGAAAGAGAAGGAGACGAAGGAAAAGGAGAAGAAAGGGGGAAAGAAGAAAAGAGGAAAGAAGAAGAAAAGAGGAAAGAAGATTCTAAGAAGATTTATTGATTCCTGATTGGGGCAATCAGAGTGTGAGTGTGAGTGAAAAGTGTGAGCAGAAAACAGGAGAAAAAAACTTCAAGTTTGGGGAGGAAGACAGAAAATAAGAGTCAGTAGCAACCAGAGTCTTTGAATTCTGCTATTTTTGAAAGGGTTGGGAAGGGTAAGCCCTCTTTCTTCATCCCCCACCCGTGAGAGGAAGGGACTAGTCCAGGGAGTCCTGAGGACTTTCCCGCTTTAGCATTCAGATGTGAGCTCCCATTTTTCTCTGAGCCGCTTGAGGGCTGTGAGAACTTTCTGCTGCTGATGGATGATTTTAGACTCACTGATAAGCTCCCACAAGTATTTTTTAAGGCCAGAGATTTTCACACACTGAAAATAATGCTACATGAGAGAAAAACAACCTCCCACTTTGGGGAATGTAATGAAGAAACTCGAATGTTTCCAACTAACAGCTTTTTATGGGCTATGAATAAATAAACATAGAGTGAAATGGGAGCAAGCAAACACGTGTTTCACTGGAGAAATGTTTGTTTAGTAAGGGAATCAGTACTAGCCCAATTTATCCTTCAGAAAGGCAAAGATGCTGCTCGTCATGGGACTCCTGTCTGACACAGGCCCACCATGGTCCAGACTACCCCACGGATTCTTTAGCCAGTTGTGCTTTCACACATCAAACATTTATGGAACACTTGCATTATGCCAGATTCCCTGCTAGGTTATAGGACGCAGCTATGCACAGCTCATAGCTTTAAAGAATTCTCATGTTAGTGGGTGAGAGAGGCTCATATGCAATTAATTACAATGCCATTCAGTAGATCTGAGATTAGAGCTGCATGTGTGTTCTTTTCCTAAGCTCTTGTCTTATAGACATTGTCACATATGAGTGACTGAGTTCTTCCATTCCTTGGGCCTTTCCTGGGCTGGAGAATGACATAAAACATCTGACGCATTTCTGTGCACTTATAAAGTGTCTCTCTTTGCAAAGTCTTGCAAATGACCTTTTAATAATTGAATGGTTAAGACAGAGAGAGGTTTGGTGCCATTCCTCAGATCATATTAATTAGAAAAATCTAGATGCAACCAACTGTCTGACTCCAAAGCCCAAACATTTTTCTCCTTTACTGCACAGTTTGGAGGCATGGTCTGAAAACCCTGCAACACCTAGCTCACATTGCAGATGTGAATGCAGGGCCCCAACATGGCTGAAAATCTGCTCAGACATCTCCTATTTACTCCCTTAGTTTTTCCCATGTCCTCTCACATATACACTGGAGGATTACAGACATCCTTAACAATAGAACTGCCACTCCTTGCAACCTGGTTCTAAGTACTCTTGTCGCCTGTCAGAACTGTTTCACTGGGTGGCCTGGGCTCCTTTAATACTTCCAGAACAAGGCACTTAAGAAAAGTCAAGCTGGGGAGGTCACAGGAAAAGAAGACACTCAGAAGCAACTTTGCTGCTTTCACTGGCCATGCCTGTCACTCTGGGCTCCTTGAGATAGGGTGGGACATCTTCCCTGTGCCCTGATCTGAGATGTTTCATTGGCCAGAAACTGAAAGATATTTAATGCAGAGCAACTCCATAGCAAAGCTGAGATCTCAGTACATTTTGGATTCAAAGTCCCATCTGCTGTGTATGGGTCTTTTTGGTCCATCACCAGAGCTCATCAAACTCCACTGGTTCTTTCTGTGGGTCAAGGGCTTCGTGTTCTCCCCCCACACCCTAGCCCCCATATCAGTGCTCCTTCTTACAGCTTCTCTGCAGAGCATTTTGCAGTCGGTACAGTGGAAAGAGCATGGGCTTTAGAAGTGGACAGGGTAGGCTTGCAGTGTGACTTAGGCAGGGAGCTAAATCCCCTTAGGCCTCATTTCCTTATCTGTAAAATGGGATCAGGAGACCAATTTTGAGGACTCTGGTGAGATTTAATTACATTCGATTGGTGAATTGCCTGGGACATCGCTGTGACATTATAATTAGTGAATAGATGACAGTTTTTCCCCAAGAGATCTTGCAGTTTTTAATGAATTAGTAAGCAATTGAATTACCTCTTAAAACATACATTTATTTTCATTTTAATATTTCTAGGGAATGTTTTGTTCTCAGGGCTATTTTCATCATTGTGAAAAGGCCCCAGGAGCAATTGCTTGAGCCAGAGTTTTCCTCCCTCTTGTTCCTGAAACACAGGGATATTCAAGGATGTGCTTGGTTGTTCATACACTATTTACCCTTCTGGGTAAGTACTAGGGTAAGTGCTGGGGCTCATCTCCCCAGTAGCCTAAGAGCAGGGCTGGCTTCTAGATCTGTTTCTTCTCTAGTCTCCTTTTCTTTTGACCTGAGCAGCGAGGTCATTTCTTGCTTCCTCTTCTAAAGGACAGGAGGCATAGGATGGAGAGGGGAAAACTAATAAAGATACCTTCAAAGAACTTCATCATGACAATGTAATTATAGAGAGTCTGGCTTCTGGAATATTGAGTGATTTGAAGAACATTTAATTCAATCATGCGGCAAGCATTTCTTGGGAATTTATTTGGCTCAGGCACTAAGCTAGAACGGAGAAAGAGAAACAAATCAGATATGGTCCCTTCTCCTGAGAAGTTCATAGTCTTTTGGGAAAGATAGAGAAGTAAAAAAGATATTTACAAGACATTGCAGTAGAACTTTGCATGGCATGCAATAAATGTTCAGGAGATGACATTCTAACCCAGACATCCCCACAGAGGCAAGATCTATGCCAGGTCAAGTGGGAGCTGGCCAGGCTGTCACAAAGGCATTCCAGAAAGAGGAATAACACTGAAAGCCTCACAAAGGAAAGATGCATGTAATTATCTGAGGCTCAAAGTCCATGTTGATGAGTGACAGGAGCCCAGGGAGAGAGAGAGCAGGCTGGATTTCACAGATTCATATTTTTCATGATAGTAATTCATTTATTCTGACTATCATAGGAGGCTTTCTAAGGACTTGAATACATTTTTTTATTCCCTTCTTCCCTTCACTTCCCAATATTTGTTGTACATCTATTATGTGGATTTAACATAGAATAAACATTAAAAACCAGGACTTTGTATTCAGACTTCTTGGGTTCAAATCCTGTTTCTGCCGCTTCCACTTCCTGTGACCCTGGATCAGTTTTTAAATCTCTCACTGCCCATTTCTCTCTATGTGGATTGTAGATAATAATTTCATTCACCTTATAGAATTATCATAAAAATTAATTTAAGATGATATATTTAGAACAGTTCCAGAATCATGGTAAACAATCACAATCTTAGCTATAATTATGTGTCTGACAAGTTCTGGTGACAAACACAGAGAAAGGCTCCATTCCTGCCCTCCATGAGTGCTGAGTGCATGGCAACTCTGCTGTGAAAGTGGACATATCTAATACTGAGTGATGCACGCCATGATTGGTGGGTGCTATGGAAGCATACAGGACATTTTTGTTTAGACTTGAGAAATCAGAAGATGCTTTTTAAAAATATGTACTTTTGGGACCAGCAGTTAGCGTAATGGCTATGTCGCTGGACTCCCATGTAGTCGAGCATGGTTCGTGTCCTAGACCCGGTGGCTTAAAACTCACCCTGGGCGTGTGCGCGTGCATGCCCAAGATCCCGAGAAGAGAATGGAGAAGGGATTGTGGTGAGGCCATCCCCCCTGCAGGGTGATTTCTTGCTTTCTGTCCCTCTCTCTCTCTGTCTGGTGAGCATACGTGCCCTATAGCAAAAACCTCTCAAAAAAAAAAAAGTGTACGTTTATTTATTTGTTTTCATGAGACAGAGGTAGAGAGAGGGAGAGAGAGAGAGAAGCCCTCTTGACAAGGTCTCATATGTCTTGATCCTCCCCCAGACTTTCATCCAGCCAGTATCACAGCCACCCACCCAGCATTTACAGGTCAACCTGGGAACCAAACCTCGATCTTTCCTATGGCTTCTAGCATTACAGAGTGTTGTGTCACTGCTGTGCTACTGCAACTGGGCCTGGAAGAGGCTTCTGGAAAGACCGTTGTCTCAATGTGGATCTAAAATATATCTGTTGAAGATATTTTAAAGTTTTATCAACTTGACTAGGGAGAAATGTTCACTTTTTGAAATATTCACTTTGTAAGTTAAATAATGGATTGACTATATAAAAGACAATGAAATAAAAAAAAAATTTAAAAAGAAAAAAATGCTTTGTAAAGATTTATATGAATAAAGCCACATTTGTGTAGTAAAAAAAGAAAAAAAAATGAATCAAAATTTGCCTGACAGAAGGGGAAGAAAAAACAGTCTAGGGCAAGGCCTAATAAAACATACATTCTAGGATGCTTCTTCTGACGTCACGTGTTGAGTGGACTGGAATGGGAGGAGCCCACAGTAAGGGAGAACCATAAAGAGGCTCTGTACAGTGGTTGCCTGCAGCTCACAGAACAGGCGAGCCAGAGGTTACCATCCCTCTTATTTATTTATAAAAATTGTTATGGTTTACTATTTCACAGAAACTTTCAGGCAAACATACATAGTGTGTAAGAGTTTCATGATCTCAAAGTTCAAAAGAACAGAGTAAGATACATTGATGGCTGAAGAACTAAAACATTTTAGAATCAAAGTCCTTAAAAATCACATTGAATGCTTCTCTTCTCACTAGCCAAGACTTTCTGCATGCCTTCTATGTTGGAGGAGGGACCTAAAGATGACCATAACCTAAGGTTTTATGAAAGTCAGGCAGGTCAGTGAGCTACATTGTAAACATACCTCTGGAGGTAGTCAGGCATTATCAGTCAAACATAACCTGCCTGAAAGTTTACGAAGGCCTCTATGGAAGCAGGTCAGACTTCTAATCTCAGGACTCTAAATCTAGTGTCCTTCCATGGCAGTACATAGCTGCTGATATCACCTGAGACCATCTGCTCCGTCAGCCCTACGAAGGGTGGGTGTGACATTGTTGTGTCCCTCCTGTTGTCAAGTACAGCTAATAATCAGAACATTCATGGTTAATTTGTTTAAAACACAGAAATTATAAAAATGAGGAAAACATATTTGTTTTGACTCATCAGAAAATGTCGTTTTCCTCACATTTATATTTCTCTTAAGGATGTGAGCCCAGGGGTAAAGTGATTAAAATTGAATTTGCATTTTAACATCTTGAAAATCTCATGGATCCTCCTAGGAATACTCAAGTAATTTATTTTCTGAATTCTGGCTTGTTTGGTTAGGATTTAGAAATTAGTGATACTCCAAAAATACTATAACCTTCCATAGGAAATTGAAGTCAGGCTTTAAAATGTTACCATTAGAAATACAAAACAAGGATGGCACCAGAGTGCAGTGGGTAAGCCCTGTGTGTAGGAAGCCAGAGCCCACATGGCTCACCATGGCGTGAATCCCAGCCCTGGAGACATGAAAAACTTGCTGGACATTTATGCATGCGTGCCCAAATTCCTGATGGGATGGAGAAATCGAGGAAAAAGGATTGTAGTACAACCATCCCCTACTGGGGGGACAGTGTTCACTCTCTCCTTCTTTCCTCTCTGCCTCCCACCCCTGGTGAGTGTATGTGCACCCTGGCAATTAAAAATAAATAAGGAAATAAGGAAAACTTTTCAATCAGCATCTGAAAAACAGGTCAAAAAGTGATGAACCTGCCCTGTCAGTTTCACAGTGTGAAGACAAATTGTGGAAAAATAGAAACAAAATCATGCCTGAGAGCTCATACTGTGGTGTTTGGCCTGCTGTGGCTCTTCTATAGGCCAATTTCTCATTGGACAGGACAGTTAACAAAGTGACCAATAAGAGGTGTCTGTGTATCCACCTGGCTCTTTTTGGTTGTTGTTGTTACCAGAAGTAAGTGGGGACCGTCTGCAGTGGTGTAGTGGAAATGCAATGCTCTTCTAGGCAGGACTCACATGGGAAGATCTCAGGTTCCTTTCCTGCCATTTCCTTGTACGTACTAGGCCCATGTGTGTGTACTCTTGATCAGGGCTGGTTGGGATTAGAGTAGACTGTGATGCAAAGACCTTATTGGGAGTGCTTCTCTCTCTTTCATGGAAGAAATAAATAATCTTAAGGAGAAAAGAAAGTAAGGAGGTTAAGTGGGAGGTAGAAGAGGATTTTGGCTAGGAGTACAGGCTCTCCAGTTAAAAGGCCTCTGGGGCCTGGCCAGGTGGTGCAGTAGATAGTAAACTGAACTTTAGTGCTAGAAGCCACATGGATTACTGTGGGTTCAAATCCTTGGGTTGGCCTAAAAATATCCTTGATGTATATGCATGACTAGGGTCCTGATGACCTGGAAGGGTGGGGAACAGGACTCATGGTGTAATGAGACTCTCTTAAGGGTGCTACTCTCTCTCTCTCTCTCTCTCTCTCTCTGTTTCTCTGTCTTCCTCTGTCTCTCTCTCTTTCTCATGCATGCACACATTCTCTTTATCATAAATAAAGCAAATAAGGCTGCCCAAAGCTTTATAGTACAGTCAGTAGTATGCCAGACTTTGGAGCTGGGAGCCACATGCCAACCTTGGTCTAAGGTCCTAGCCCAGCTGACCTGAAAGCATGCTAAATGCATGTGTGTAAGTTCAGGGTCATGATGTATTCAAGGAGTGCAGGTGCTGGAAGGGGATCACAGCATGACCAAAGGGTACCAGTAAACAGTACTTCTTTCTCTCCCGCTTGTGCGTGCTTGCAGGCACTTTATCATGAATTTAGAAAGTAATAAATAAATAAATAAATAGGCTTTGGAGGTCAGCAAGTGTCATGGTGGTTAAGGCACTGTATTCCCACAAGGCTAACCACAATTTGAGTCCTGAACCTGGCACCTTAAAAATCACACTGGGTATAGATGTGAGTTTGCCCAAAATCCCCAGAGGAGAACAGAGGATAAGGGATCGCTGTGTGGCCATCTCCCCTCGTGCATGTGTAGGGGGAAGATTTCTCACTTTCCTGTTTCAGTGTCTCTCTCTGGCAACTGCACATACCCTATGACAAAAACCTAGGGGGGAAGAAAGGCTTCTGGTAAAAGCCCAGCCCAGCTACCACATAGCTGGGAAAACATAAGTAAACAAGGTGTTTTCCTGCTGTCTCAGTTTATCCATCTGGGAAATGATGATGATAATGGCTGTTTTCAGCATTAGTTGACATAATCCACTTAAACATTTAAAACAGTTTTTTTGGTACATAGGACACACTCAATGGAAGATGATAGCTATTATAATCACATTCTATTTAAATATATAAACACACAGTCTTAAATTGCGTGGGTGTGAGTTACCCATTTCTTTTCTTTCTTTTTTCTTTTCTTCTTTTTTTTTTTTTTTTTGAGAGATTTTTGCTATAGGGTGCATGCGCTTGCCAGAAAGAGAGAGACAGAGAGACAGAAAGCAAGAAATCACCCCCTAGGGGGATGGCCATACCACAATCCCTTCTCCTCCACTCTCCTTTCGGGATCTTGGGCATGCATGCACACGCACCCGGTTTAAATTTAAGCCATCGGGTCTGGGACTCAAATCGTGATTGACTACATGGGAGTCCAGTGACATAGCCATTATGCCAACTGCTGGTCCCATGTTACTCAGTTTTTAAATGACCAAACTAAGACATAGAAAATGGAAGCAAGTTGCTTAAAGCAACATGGTTAATTAATGTTGAATGATCAGTCCTCTGACAACCATTATGTAACTAGTTTTATTTTGCAATATTTTTCTTTCATTTACTAAGAACAAGAAAATCATACAGAATAAAGACAAAAACAAGTTAATGTAAGTATTTATGGTCTTTACATTTACTGAAGGTTTTTTTAACACAGATTTAATTGCTTTTTAAATTAAACATGTGTTATTCCATATAGGTGAGTTAAAAAATTAAATGAATTGTCTGAAACATATTGTTTTGGAACTCATTAAAAGGGTATTTTAATTAATTTTGCTGTATTTAAGGCCCTGGAGCAAGCTTCTTATGGTGTTTCTGCTGAGCCATCTGCCACCTTGAAAAATGATCTCATGCTGCACATGGACCTGTGTTTCTGCAGGTAGCGATCCCACTGGATATGAACTATAACCTGTGCTATACTGGGCAGTGGATGACAGTGCTGGCTGGTCACTGAGTCCAGCTAACAGCTTATTTACGGCAGTGTATCAGAGCCAAGAGGCTACAAACTTCTTGGGCTTGAGTAAAGTCAAGTTTGCAATTGGCCTCCTTGCTTATCACAAATCAGCTCTGGTGTAGGGTCAACAGATTCAGGTTTTGGAAATTACTACCTATATTGTATATTCCTCCTTACAAACAAATTCCCAGTGTTTAAATTGCTTAAGCTTTAGGAAATGCCTCTGAGTTCTGTCATGTCAATGCCAGCTGTTAATCTTTAAGGTGGGTGTTGGTGTTTATCATAGAAATCCTCTAATCTAGTAATGGTGAAGGAAGTAGGGACATTGTAGGGTAGAGCAAGGAGCACTAGCCTGGGACTTTAGGGACAAACCTTAGGAAGCCATATGGTGGCCCATTGGTAATTCAATACTCTGTGTGGCTGATCTGCATGAGAAGGTTCCAGGTTCATGTCCAGCAACCTCTTTGAACATGTAGCATGCACAGATGCTCATGATTCAAGGCTGATTGTGGCTGGGGCTGGATCTTAGCAAAGACCCTGTAGGAATTGTCCTTCTCCCATCTCATTCATGAAAAATAAAAAAAAATAAATAAACAAAAACTTAAACGAGTGACAACTTAATTTGCATATCTGATCAATTAAACAATTCAGTAAACATTTACTGAACACCTACTATGTGCCAGGCAAGTTCTTCTCTGTAAATGGGTTACAGAAATGAATATCAATCAATCCTTAACCTCAGGGAGTCCACAGTTTAGGGAGGGAGACAGGCATGTGAACAGTCATAAAGATGAAAATAGCAATGGAGCTCAGAGTTTTGTGGGAACCTCAGATTCAGAGTAGAAGGGGTAAAAGCGGATTTCTGGGAGAGGTAATTCTAGAGTTGGGTCTGAAGGGAAATAGAAGTTTTTTTTGGACAAATCAGAAATGAGAAGGACACAGGGAAAAAAAAGTTTAATAAAAAGAGAGAGTCATAGAAAAATCAAGAAAATTGGAAAATCAATGAAATATCCCGGAAGCCCAGACTATGCATGGTGTTGGTAGATGATGCCAGAACATGAAAACCTTATTTACCCCATTGGGCAGCTTATACTTTGTTTGGGAGATAACTGAGAGCTTCCAATCACTTGGAAACAGAGGAGTTTACACAGGACCACATTTGCATTTTTGGTTTTAGTGTGGAGAATTGTTTAGAGATTAACCACCATAGGGGTAAGAAGCTCATTTAGAATGTCATTATCAGGGCCATCAGGTTATGTAGTGGTTAAGGTGCTGGACTCCCACATGTCCAACTGAGATTCTAGTCCTGAACCTGGTGGGTTGAAAATCACACCAGGTATATGTGTGTGTGTGTGTGTGTGCTCAAAATCCCATGAGGAAAATGGAGGAGAAGGGATTGAGGCAAAGCCATCCCCTCTGGGCAGTGATTTCTACCTTTTCGTCTCTCTTTCTCTGTTTCTCTCTTTCCTGTGAATGCTTGCATCCGATGGGAAAAACCTTAAAAAACTTAATCAGGGACTGTGGGGATAGAGTTAAGTATAATGATTCAAGAATATTTAGTTGATAGTATCAGTGGAATTTGATAACCACCTGTGTAATTAGAGCGAGAGAGAGGAAGAAAACAAAGAGCTTTACAAAAGCACAATAAGCAACAAGATGACTGATGGCTCTGGCTTCTGAGTAGGAAACCTAAAAGAGGAGTAGGAGGAGGGAAGGAGAAGGAAGACTAAAGAAGATGAAGACAGAGTGGATGAGAAAGATGACCAGAAAAGAGGAAGAAGAGGAGGAGGAGTGAATTTTGGGGAAAACAGTAACTTCTTTAGACATGATGAAGCTCTCATAGGCATTTGAGATGAGGTGGAGATAATTATTTGTGTCATTGATGTAGAAGTGATAAGTAAGATGTGAGAGTTCTTTAAATAATCCCAGGTGAGTGAGCGTAGAGTGAATGGAAAGCCACAGCTACTCAAAGTCAGGTGTTAAAGATGATGACCACCCTGGAAACGAAGTAACATGAAATTTTGAAATAATTCTCAATTTAAAGAGAAAAAATCAGATTATTATAAAGTCTGTCTGAATGGTTGCATAAATACTTTGTGGAATAAGTGAGAGACTTCTTATTTCATAGACCTGAAATTAGGTCACTAGATAAAAGTTTCAAAATGTGTTGGTATACACACAAAAAGTTCATGAAAAAGAAATAGTATGAAAAAAACTGGGTATGTCAATATTTTTTTCCACCAAAATAAACTCATACATTAATTCTGTTTTTCCATGGAGATTCCAAAGTCCCCTCATGGTCCACCAAAACTACCTGATCAGGCAGTGAACTCTCTCTCTCTCTCTTTTTTTTTTTTTTTTTTTAAGGGGGGGTTTTTTTTTTAGGGCAGGTGTGCTTTTTGCTATAGGGCACGTGTGCTTGCCAGAAAGACAGAGACAGAGAGATAAAAAGTGAAAAATCACCCCCCTCCCCCAGGAGGGATGACCATGCCGCAATCCCTTCTCCATTCTCCTCTCGGGATCTTGGGCACACACACACACGCGCTCGGCATGAGTTTAAGCCACTGGGTCCAGAACTCGAACCACAGTCGACTACATGGGAGTTCAGTGACATAGCCATTATGCTACCTGCTGGTATCGTGAGCTCTCCTTTGATGGAATTGCGTGTACAAAGATTGATGAACTTTTTCTAAGGATAAGACCAAACAATACTTTCTAAACTTTGCTGCATCCAAACTACTTTGGGATCTTCACTAAAAAGTACAAATTCCAAGCTTTGTTTTAAGCTTTGTTTTACAGCTCCTAGACCAGGAATCTTCATGCACATATTTTTTAAAGTAGTCCCATTTGGTGATACTTATATGGGCAGATTGGCACAAGTTCATGTGACAGTGCTGAAAATCACTATTTAGGAAAAAATTCTTTCATTTGTGATGTGTACTGTGAATTTATGTCTGCATTTACACATACATGTGTACCTGTGGGTGAATAATGAAACAGAAATAATTCTAAGTTTTTTCCTAACCCTTTCAAAGGACAACAATCTATGTCCCTAAGGTTAAAGCCATGCTTCTTTTGAGTGTGCACATATTTCTCAATTGTTTAGGTTGAGCAGAGGCATACCCTGACTACACTGAAGTGGTGGTGTAAGCCCTACTACAGAGGGCTCTTTGGGAGTAAGAAGAACTTCGATGTGCTGCACTTCTGGAGAGGCTGTCACTCTGCCTGTGGTATGTAGATGAGTAAGGATCTGTTTTCGTAGTCTCTACTCAAGAGGACAAGGTAACTCAAACATCTCTTCTGAAGTTGTTACATTTCTTGGTCTGGCTCTTCTCACTAAGGCAATCTTACACAGCAGCATCTTCTTTAATAAGATTGTCTCACATGGAATTCTCTTTTCTGAGTGTCCACAGTCATGGTTGCTATAGCTCAGGGTACAGATTCTAACTTGTATCTTCCCTATTCATCTAAAGTGTAGGCTTCTGGAGGGCATGAACCATTTAAATGCATTTTATTTTGCAGTACTTAAACAAGATCTGGTATAGAAATAAGTCCAGAGTAAACACTAAAATTATTTATTGACTTTTTCTTAAAACTTATTGTACCTAGGCAGATGATATATTAAAAATAGGCCCCTTTCTCTTCTAAAATTGATAGAACTTACTGTTACTCGTTGATCTTGCAGACTTAAGGAAGTTTGCTTGCATATCCAGTAGGAGGTTGGATACAACAAAACAGATTGGAAACTACATATAAAATGAGTCATCTGTTTTTTATCAAATACACATTTTCATGTTAAACATCTTTGATACTTAACACGCAATCCTGCTAGCTTTAGATATTAAACATGGTTTATGGATTCAATTAAAAACCTTTCATTGAAAGGAAATCTATTTTTAATTTTCATTTAAATCATTTAAATATTTAACTATGTTGCCTTTGTTCTCCAAATGTCTTCTAAACATATCGGATATGTCTATATAGGGACTTTTGAAATAGCATTTTTATTAATGGGTTGTTGTAAAACAAATGTGTTTTTCAACCTGCAAAATATATATTTTCCAACCTGTAGCTTTGTTTTTGAGTTTCATGGAAGGGAAAAATGAGTCCTGTGTCAATTTTCCCATGAGGACTCCCCATTACTACTGGGTTTGACAGAAAGGGTTTCAAATGCCTTAATTTAGCACTTGGTGGTACCACGGGTGGGGCTCCTGCTTCAGTTTTTTGCCTCTCCTTAACCCACCTCCATTGTCTGATATTTGCTTGTCTTACAAGTAATAAAATTAATCTGCAAGAATTCCCTTGGAGGATATTGAGCTCTGAGATCTATCAGTGGATGGACTCTATAAAGCACTTTCACTTCTAGAGTGATGAGGGGGTCCAGATTGATCTGACCTGGGCTCAAACAGACTTCGGCTCCAAATTCAGCTCTATTTATTAGCTTTGTGACCTGAACACTTTAACTTACCCTAGATACAATTTCCATCTAAAATAATGTCTACTCTGTAGAGTTCACGTGTGGATTAGAGATAGCCCAACCCCAGCTCATAGAAGATCCCTGATAAACAAGTCACTCTTGAAGATATTTCCAATTTCCCATGAGTGAGAGCACTAAAATAAGATGTGTGAATACCACAGGGAACCTTGCTTTATTCCTCACACATTTTCTTCCCTTTCATTAAAGTCTAAATGAACATCTTGTACCTAATGGGATAGCTCTGTAGCCACCTGAGTTCTGAAAGCGCGGATATATTGGGATTCTAAAAGCAGAAGATGCTAATTTGCCTGTGAATAGTGAAGGAGATAACGGCATTCTATTCTGCTAAAATGGACTCACCATTACTTCCAAGAGAGAATTCTGTGCAAAGAGGCATCCTGAGCCATTGCTGGGAGCTCTTTCCAACTCCTGGCTAAATCAGACATAGCATGTGCGGTCTCCATACTTTTATCAAAAGGCCTGTGTCTGGAATGAGGGAGAGATAAGCGTAGAGTCAGATGGTGATTTTAAGGGTGCTGGAAAAGGCTCTCTGTCACCTTACCACTATCCTATTTTTCTGCCTTTTGCCTTTAATAATACCATTACTTTTTTTTCTTTTTTTTAAGATTTTTACCATAGGATGTGTTCACTTGCTGGAGAGAGAAAGACACAGAGACAGGGAGAGTGAGAAATCACCCTCCCTCACTGGGAGGTTGGCCATGCCACAAATCTTTCTTCTCCATTCTCCTCTCAGGATTTTGGTCATGCATGCACATGTGCCTGGTGTGGTTTTCAAGATGTCAAGTTTGGGACTTGAATCACAGAGTCAGTTATGTGGGATCTAGATCCTTAGCCATCATACCACCTGATGGCTCTATCTGGTTACCTTTAAAAGAAAAAAAGAAAAGGAGTTTTCTTTCCTAGTTTTTGAGTATATAAAAGGTTCCATCGCACAGGAAATTTGGAATCTATGCCCACTTATTACTATTATACCCATTGCTCTTCTAAGGAGTAAGATCAATATTCGGAAGACATTTCCACTACCATTTTGGGCAACATTCCTTCAAATGTAAATCTTCTTCAATAGTATCCTTATTTTGTGAATCTACCTACTCAGGATATTAATTTTAATTACTGTTAATCAAACTGTTAATATTAATTACTGTTGTCTAAAACAACTATCATTGCATTAGATATGGCACATTCCTGATCTCATTTAGTCTCTACCACAAATCTCTTCAATAAAGAGCATTTTTATATCTGAGAAAACTGAACCTATGAGGCTTTGAAAAGCATGGCCAAGATTACATAACAAAAGTTGAGATTTAAAATGAAGTCTGTGGGGCCAGCAGATAGTGTAGTGGTTATGGCTCTGGACTCCCATGTGGTTCGAATCCTGGACCCAGCAGCTTGAAAATCACATTGGGCATGTGTGCATTCATGCCCCAAATCACAAGATGAGAATGAAGGAAAAGAGATTTTGGTGTGGCCATTCCCCCTGGGGGATGATTTCTCACTTTCTCTGTCTCTGGCAAGCTCATGTGAAATGTAGCAAAAATCTTTCTCTAAAATTTAAAAATAAAAATAAATAAATAAAATCAAGTTTGTGTGACTCCATATCCATGTTCTTTCCATTACATAGTGATTCTATTCACCTTTAGGAAAAAGTGAGGTTACCATATTCACTTCAACTCTATAATGACTTGCACTTTTGAAAATTGACCAAGTGATCAGAACATTCTCAAAGTACAATATGTATTTATTATTATGGTTTTTAAATTGCTGAAGCACTGGAGTTATTGATTTTGGCCATATTTCTAATCTACACTTTTTAACTTATCGATAACTATGGAAAATTTGAAAATACTGCATTAAGAAAGAGACCTCAGAGCATAGTGCCATGGAAAGATTAAAAATTTGGAATTAGAGGTACATCCATTCCAACCATTACCTATTTGACCATGGGCAGGTTGCTTTATCAAAGTCTCAAGGTCTTTATATATAAAATGGGGACAGTGGTAAATATATAAGATATTTAAGAATTATAAGAATTAGAGAAGAAACATGATATTTCTGAAGAATCTGATACACTAATACAGACGTTAAAGGAGAGACATTTTAAGGCTGTTACCATTTTGTTATCAACCTAGGAACTAAAATACGTATAATATATTTAAATAATAGTAGACAAATGCTATCAAAATTGTCCCTATTTTCCATTAGACTGTAAACATCTTGATACCAGGCCAAGACTGTGTTGTCTACCTCATTATTCTCAGACTATAGCCCAGAACCCACATACAATATGCACTAAGTACTGGTTGAATTTAATTGAGGATAAAACATTAATTTAGAAGACCTAGGCCAATAACTTGGGACTTTATTAGGCAGCCAACATTTCAAACTGAATAAAATAGAAATGGTGGGGGCTAGAAAATCCACAAGGTTTTTGCTATTTCAAGACAGAATGAAAAATCTCTGAAATGAAACCTATAGGCATTTTTAAGCATCAACTGAGTGCTATTAATGCCAAACAAGAAAGATTTAGAGCATCAGGTAAAACCAATTCTCTTTCTTTTGCTTTTCTGCTTAATGGTTAAAAAATCATGATGACTTTTCAAGAGTGCATTTAAGGTCATCAACTATATTAATAGGAAAAAAATGACCATCTGATGGATGTATAATGAAATGCAGATAATATATGCTTCTGAAAGAAATGATCCAAGATGCTGAGAAGGGTATTCTGATTCATTAACCATCTCTAATGAGATGTGGAGAGGATGAATTGGCTGGTCAGCAATATAAACAGAGTGCAGATACATGCTGGCCAAGCCTGAGCTGGGGTTTTGCTGACTCAGGAATGAATGAAAGTCTACAGAATATTCCTATTTTATTCTCCAGAATTTTATTCTGTATTATATTTACATTTTTTCTTATATGTTCATATTATCTTTTCCTTATTATATCAGATAGTCTTTGAAAACAGGGAAAGGGCAATTTTACATGTTTATAGTTTCATTGTAATTGTACTGGAACTAAAAACTTTTTTTTTTTTTTTAGTTT
>NW_006159501.1:639535-667394 GCF_000334495.1 Tupaia belangeri chinensis | reverse complement strand
GGAAAGAGAGAGAGATAAAGAGAGAAGGAAAATGAGAACTCACCCCGAAGAGCAGATGGCCACACTGCAATTTCCTTCTTTATTCTCTTGCTGGGAGTTTGGATACATACACACATACTCCCAAGCATGATTTTCAAGTGATCAGGTTGGGATTCAAATTATGATTGGCCAAGTAGGAGTCCAGTGCTTTAACCACCATGCCAATCTACTTTAATGTGGACAAAGAATTTTAAGATGGGTATAATCATCCTTCCCTTGCACAATGTTTCCAAAGTTTAAATGACCCTGAAATATAGAATAGTTAGCTCAATGCTTGGCAGTTCAGTGAATAAACTTCATGTAACTGTTGTTACTATAATTATTAATACTGACTAGATATTGAGGGTTTTCCTCCTTTATTTAGTCATGCTTCTTAATGATCTTAAAAGCATATTGGAAATTAGGGAGCCATAAACTGAGGAAAAACATAAAGAAAATATCTCCTCTAATAATGCTTCCATATTTCCCCTACACCCTAATACTTTAAGTGCTGATAGTATCTCAGCTTCAAATAATTTGAAAATTAAAAGGTCTTAGTTTGCTTCCTTTCAAAAGAATTTTTTGTTTGTTTGTTTGTTTCTATTTCTCCCTAATATATTTGGGCCTTCTCACATTATTGCTTGATAAGGGCAATGTTTTAAGCTTCCCTTGAAGTGATGTTTAAATATCAGTCCCCTATCTTACTCACATGCCTCACAGACCATGAGACCATTCCATGACCTTTTTGACCAGGGGAAGTTCCCTGGAAACTTTCACTGAATTGCTTTTCCTCAGTGTATTACAAACTTCAGTATATACTAAAATAATTTTGCTATGAGAAGCAGCATGTTTAGTACTGGTGTGCTTATAACTCACTTTAATTCAACTTTAACTCAACTCTTTTAGAGATTCTGATAATGCGATTTTGTAGATCTCATTTTATTTTAGAGTGTACATATGCATATTTGAGCACATAAAACTATTAAAACCAGATGTACATAAAAAGAGAGAGGTATAAAAATGGAATGTTCAAAGACATTTTGTTGAAAAAAACTTAGGGAAAACAAAAAATTATGGCAAAAGAATAGTTTTTTTTATTACTTTTCTTCATTTTATTATAACTTGATGTTCAAGTTACATAAAGGATATCAGGACATTAGTTTGAATGTCAGTGTTGTATTCATCACAAAACATTTATTCCTTTCTTTCTCTAGTATTTTTGATACCATGGCAACAGAGTATTGTTGCCCAGCCTAGACTCTCACAGAAGAATGCATTACTCTTTTAATATAGTAAAATTCTGTTCAGGGACTGGTCCAGTCTCAAAGAAACCAATCTATATTTTGTCCAGACAGTCTTTGTGTTACAGTAGAACACTCCACTGTTGCATACTCTCCCCACCTCTTTCCCCTAGCATATGACAGGGGAGCAAGGGTATTTCAGCTAACTCTTCCCTGGGGTGAGTATCTGTAAATAGGAGAGAGAAGTAAAAGACATGTTGAGAACTAATGGAAAGATTTCCCCGTACAGGGCTTAGAGTATGGACTGTGGTATATAAATGATTCAGCTGAGGTTAATGATCTGAGGCATTGATGCTATTGGAGCTAGAGTCCCTTTGGTATAAGTCTGTTCCTGTCCTTCCACAATGCCACCCTCTGAGTGATTTTTGTTTCTTCTTTTGGCACAGCCTTGAGCTTAATGTGCACCTAGGAAAACTTCATTGACAAGCAGAACTTGGGGGACTAGAGACATTAAGGATCTTTGGTGTTTTTGAATTACTAATGGAGTACCACCCTCCAAGATTTGTTCATTGAAATTATTTGTTTTTATTTTTGTTCATTTTTTACTTCATAAGAGCCTGGTTACATTTCCCAGATTAAGTTCTGGTAAAATCTTGTTATAAACATTAATTCTCATCACATAGGACGACTAAAGGTGGTATTTGTAAGGTTGTGGCAGCTCATAAATTACTTTCTTGGCTCTCTTTCCTGGCTGCTTCCAGAGTTAAGACTACTGACACCTGCACAGTTAACTTATAGCAGGCTTTGATAGCTGTACTGTTCCATGTGATTGATACGGTGAGTAAGAGGGGAGGAGAATTTCAGCTAGCATTAAGAGAATATTTGTATTAATATTACTATAATTTGTTTTTCCTGTGTCCAATGTTACATCTTATAGCCAGAGTTACAATCAGTTTTGTATAGTTGTAAGGAACAGTGATCTCCCTCAAACACCCCAATTTTACAAATAAGAGTGAATTATTCAAAAATAGCTGTTAGTAACATCAGGGACCAACTATCCCAATCTTCTCTCTCAAGGGCCACCTGATTTTTCTTTTTAGTGGTATCTTCACTTCTCTCTGTGAATATCTTTGGTCTCATCTCTCTACTCATTGGAGTTTAGTATTCTTCCTGCAAACGACTTGCCTTGATCTTGATTTTACCACTGGGAATATTTTTTGTTTCTGTCTTTACCACTAGCTAAATACTTTTCAGTGATTTCCTTGTGTAAATTTCTGATAGAGACCTCGATTATTCTGTTTGTGCCAGGTCCCAGGTTACTAGGTAGTCAATGAGTTTCCACCCTTGAGATAGATGCTCATTCTTGACTCAGTCAATCATGCTGGATAGTGGAGCAAAGGTCTATGGTAGCAAGAGCGATGATTCAGTCCCTCGTTCTCATTTGGCAGGAAAATGAAAAGGCAGTTTCCTCGGAAGGAACAATACACTGTCCGCAACAGAAAGCACACAGATTCATTCAACACAGGCCTAGAATACTTACTGTTGTAAATCTAGTCTTTTGATAGTCTCTTCCTAATCTTTAAGTAGTAGAAAGATAATATTTCAGAGGTTTTGTAAAGATTATAGGCATAAATGAGTAGCACAATATTTCCAATTTTTAACCAAGAACACTAAGATTATTTACAGTAGTAGTATTAGTAATAATAGGTATATGATTGTAATAGTAGTATTTGTAGTGAAAATAGTAGTATTTTACTAGTAATAGTTGTACTAACCATAATGGGAAGTAGTAAGAATAGTGGGAATAGTGTTTACTTTGTGGTAGAGTTCTGGCCAGGAGAATAATTGTGTTGTTTTAGCCCATGCTGAGTTCCTGCCTCAGATACCTGGCCAGAACTACAGCTCTTGAGACCAGGTCTGCAAGAGACAAAAGTAAAACTCAAGCAAAATTAAGAGGTGAGCCAGAATTGATTTATTTGTTTTTGTAACTGAAGATTTAGGGCATGGTCTGGCTTTAGGCTAGTTGGATCCACAGGCTGAAACAAGGTCATGAGAATCCTATGGTGATTTTTCATCTCTTGACTGTCTTCCCTGTGTGTTAATTTTACTCTCAGGTAGAGAGACAAAGTGGGGAAAATCCAGTTTGATATACTTAGCTTTATTGTATCCTTTTAACTAGCAATCTTAGTATGTCTTTTACACACGAGGCCAATGAAATACCCATGGCTGGATGCTGTAACCACCATGAATCTGTAACTATGGCCAGGAATAGTGGAATATTGGGTACTCTGGTCTGATCTGGGACTATTTTCAGTTCTGAAAATGAATTATGGGAGAGTTAGTCCCACCTAAATCATTTGGAGTTAAAATGGAAGTGGGTTAAATCTTCAATAGCAAGAGACAAATAAGAATAGAAAAGGGCATGTGTGTAACTCACATACCTTACAAGTCATTGTAAGGCTTAGATGAGATAACAAATCACTGAAGAGTAGCTAGCTCATAAGTAGATATGCACTAAACGGATTCCTCCCATGCTTTTCCCGTCACATCTTCCATTCTCATGTGATATTTCACCCTAATCCCACTGCTATGGTTTGAATGTGTCCTCTAAAAATTCAGGTGTTAAAATTTTTTGATCCATTCTAGCAGTGTTAAGAGGATACAGACTTAATCTAATTGTGGGGTCAAAAGTTGGGATCTTTAGGAATCGTTTATGCATCAGGGTGTTGCAACAGTGATTGGTTCCTGATGGGTTTATAAGAAGAGAGAATTGGGGCCAGCAGGTGGAGTGGTGGTTGGGGATGCTGGACTCCCATGTGGCTGACTGTGGTTCAAGTCCCAGACCTGGCAGCTTGCTTGCTCTCTCTCTCTCTCTCTCTCTCTCTCTCTCTCTCTCTCTCTCTCTCTCACACACACACACACACACACACTCTGTCCCTCTCTGGTCAAATTAAAATAAATAAACAAATGATGAATCTGTTTTTTTAAGAAAAAGAGGGAATGAAAGACACATAGATACAGACTCTCTGCTCTGCTTAAACCAGGGTATCTACCAACAAGAAGACACTGGATTTGGACCTTGAACATTGCACCTCCAAACCAAGAGCTAAATTAATTTCTATTTTAAATAAATCATTTAGACTCAGGTAATTCTATTAGTATCAAAGCAAACTAGAACACTCACTTAAAAAAAATCTCCTTTCCCTGTTCTAAATTTGATGGCTATCTGGCATTGATTTCAAATATCAGGTAACGATGGTTGTAGCCTCAAAGAGGTCTTAGTTCCAACCCAGGAACTCTGTGACCTGAAGTCTTGCTGTTCATGGCCAACACATTGATCCATCTCCTGTACATAACTCTTAAGTCTCAAAGTCACCTCCAGCTTTCCGTTCTCACTCATACCTATTCCTCTGTCAAACAGTATGTTTGATTCACTTCTACCTTTACTTTTACATTTTATGCACTCTCTCCACTTGTTTCCATGGTAATACACAAATATAGACCTTCATTTTTTTGTTGTTGCAGCAAAATTCACATTACTTAAAATTAACCATATTAAAGTGTACAGCCAGAACATTCACAATTTTGTGAAGCTCTCATCACTATTTACTTCAAAAAATATTTTCAGCACCTTAAAAGGAAACTCCAACCTGTTAAGTTATCATTCCCCATTTCTCTTTACAGCCAGACCCAGACAAACACTAATATGCCTTCTTTCTCTATAGAGTGACCTATTCTGGATATGTCATGCAAATGGAATCATACAATATGTAACTTTTGGTGTTTGACTTCTTTCACTTAACATGATGTTTTAAGGTTCATCCATGAATGTGTCAGCACTTCATTCTCTTTTATGGCTGCCTTGTATGGTTATTGCACATTTGTTTACCATTCATTAATTGATGGGTTTTTGAAGGGTTCTCATTTCTATACCCTTGCCTTGATTATAGTTACAGATTACTGCCAGAGCTTTCGTATTGGCCGCGGAGCAAAACACAGTTTAATTGTACAAGAACCAATGCTTACTTTGTAGTCTGCATAAATGACGTCCTTGGAGTTGTGCAACACAAGGACTCTACCCCTAATTGGCTTTTTCATGACTTATCTCAATTATGTTAATTATCTACTTTCCTAAAGCCCACCTTTAATCATATCATTCTCTACTCAGAACTCTTTGATGACTTCCTATTAGTTACTTGTCAATTACAACAATGATAAAAACTACAATCTAATAACTTCTAGGTTTGCGCCAGGCTTTTTTCCCATTCCCTTTACATGAGTGACCTTATTTAAATTTTACAAAAAATACACAAGATATTCTTCCCATTTTATAAATGAGGAAATTGAGTCACAGCATAATTCAGAACTTGCCCAATTTCATACAGGAGGAAGTACTGGTAGCAGGATAGGAAACTGCCTGGAGCAGACAGATGCTAAGGTGACTCCAGGGAACCCCACCTCCTAGAATTCATGCTTTTCCATAGTCCCCCCTCTTGAATACTGGCTGCACCTTTGGCTGACTCCTAACCAATAGAATATGACAAAAGTTATATTGGGATGGAGTGGGAGACCCATGGACACTGGGTAATAATAAATGTGTGTTATTTTAAGCTACTAAGTGCATATAATTTATTATGAAACAATAGAAAACAAATACATATTCTGATACCTAGAAGTGGGATGCTACTCTAAGAAATACCTAAAAATATGGGAGTGGCTTTGGAATCAAATAGTAAGTAGAGACCGGAAGAATGAGAAGTATGATGGAGAAAGAATAGTGTTTTGAACAGATGAATAATAAAAATGTAGATTTGGAGGTCATGACTGATGAGGGATCAGAAGGAAGCAAAGATCACTGGTGGAGAAAAAAAATCACACTTGATATCTAATGGCAGAAAGAATAGCAAAATTGTCTCCAGCAGTTACACCGAAGAATTTATAAACCTGGATATGCAGTCATGGTGGTTTCTCATTCTTGTTCATTTTCAACTATTAAACTAAGTTGTCCACAGCCAGGTTTTCTCCCTCTACTAGCCCAGTGTGTTCTTGACTTCCATTTGCACATTGTGATGGTTGTTTTTGGGTATCAACTTAACTGGACTAGAGAACACCTAGAAAAAGCATTACTCTGCGTATATCTGTGGGGTATTTGCAGAAGGAATACATGCAAGTCTGAGTAGGCTAGATATGGAAGATCAGTCTTCAATGTGGGTGAGCACAGTCCAATCCATAAGGTGCCTGGAGAGGAAAAAATTCAAAGTATGAATGGGTCTCTAGTGAGACAGAGCAAGATAGGCTTCTTTCATTGCCTTGGACACTGAAACTTGTCTTGTTTTTGGACTCTAGGACTTACACCAGCAGTCCAGGGATCCTTAGGGTTTCAATCTCAGACTGTAATCATCATTCCTGCCTCAGAGGCTTAGGTCTTGGACTGAACCAGATCATCAGGATCTCCAGCTGGCAGACATCCTATTGTGGGTCTTCTTGGTTGTCAAAATCCTATGAGCTGATTTTCCTAAGAAATTCCTTTTCTATATATCCTATTTGTTCTGTCTCCCTAGGGAACTCTGACTAATACACACATATTCTGTCTCTACACATTGGTATGTTTCTTCTTCTACTTCTTTTTTTTTTTTAAATTTTTGTTAGAGACTGTGTGTGCTCACTGGAGAAAGACAGAAAGAGAGAGAGCACTGCCCCTGCCCCCCATGGGGCATAGTCACACCTCAATCCTGTCTCATTTCTCCCTCCTTTAGAGATTTTTGGGCATGTGTGCGTGCACACGTGCACACACACACACACACACACACACACACACACCTGGCCTATTTATCAAGCTGGTTCAAGTTCCAGAACTTGAACCACATGATTAGCAATGTGGAATTCAGCCACCTTATCTACCACACTACTGGCAGATTCTTCACTTATTTTTTATTTATTTGTTTATTTATTTTTTGGAGAAATTTTGCTATAGGATGCGTATGCTCACCAGAGACACAGAGAAAGACAAAGAGACAGAAAGTAAGAAATCACCTCCCTAGGGGGCGTGCTGCAATCTCTTCTCCTTCATTCTCCTCTTGGGATTTTGGGCATGCATGTATGTGTGCTCAGCATGAGTTTCAAGTCTCTGAGTCCAGGACTTGAACCTTGGTCAGCCATGTGGGAGTCCAGTGATGTAACCATCACACCATCTGATGGTCCCTCTTCATTTACTTTTTAAATTTTGAGTTCTCTTAGCATGTCTCCATGTCTCTCAAAGCCTGTCTGAAATAGTCACTTATTATCTGATTCCTTAACCAGAGATCTTCCTTATATTTTTGGTATTTCTCTGACTTTCTTCCCTCATCATGATTATTCTGAGATTCATGAATTTTATTGTATGCACCAATAGCTCAACTATTTAATGCTGAACAGTGTTCCATCATATAGATAGTCTACTTCTTGTTTATGCAATCACTGTTTATGGGTATTTGGATTGGTTCTAGTTTTGAACCATAATGAATATAGCTGCTTTGAATGCCATGTGCAAATCTTGTATGAACATGTTTTAATTTCTTTGGGTTATATTCCTAGGAGTGGTTTTTCTAGATCATATGATATTGTTATTGTTACTAGTTTTCATTTCCAAGATCAGTGTATGTGAAATTCATTTCTTCCAATTTCTTGCCAACTCTTAATAATACAATTAATCTTTAATCTCAGCCATTTTAATAGATGTGCAGTGAATATCACTGATTTTAATTTGCATTTCCCAGTGACTGAAGAAGATGAGCATGTCTCAATGTGTTTATTTCTACATCCATATATGTTTAGTAAGAGTACAATCTTTTGCCCATTGTTTAATTTGGGTTGTTTTCTTATTAGTGAATTGTGAAAGTTCTTTATTCTAGATACAATGCTTTTATTAGACACATGCTTTGAAAATATTTTTTACTAGTCTGTGGGTTGTCTTTTAATCTTCCTCACTATTTTTTCAAAAGCTGTTCAAGTTTTTTAAAGTTTTAGTTATTTATTTTGTCAATAAATGAGAAAAACAGAGAGACACAGAGAGCACATCCACCAACAGGGCTTGCTGCTATCCAATCCCACTTGAGCATGTGTATGGCCACTCTACCCAGGGAAGTCTCTGGACATCAACCTGGAACTTTCCTACATGGGTCAGCCTTGCAAAGCATTTGTGACACCTTCTGGCTCCTTGGAGTTTATAATTTTGATAGAGTTCAACTGATCTGCAAATTTCTGGAGGTGTTTTGTTTTGTTTTTGTTTTTGTTTTTGTTTTTGTTTTTGTTTTGTGAAACTGAGCTTGCTCTGGTGTTCTGTCCTGCAAGTCTAAGTGACTTGGTCTCCTCTGGCCCTTAGGTTGTTTCCTCCTCTCAGGTAGTCTGCTGGACTCTGCCCCATGACCTCCTCCTGCACTATGGCCTGGAAACTAAACTATCTCAGCGCCTGTGCTGAGGCAGTAGTCGTTATCCTGCCTTTATTTTTCTTTTCTTGTTGTGTTTTGTTGTTTGCTTGCTTGTTTTTGTTATTTTGGTTTGCTATAGATTGTGCGTGCTTGTTGAAAAGAGAGAGAGAGAGAGAGAGAGTGGGTAAAAGTGTGAGGTCACCCCTGAGGAGGTAACAGCCATGTGGAAATCCCTTTCCTTATCCTTTATTCTCCTCTCAAGATTTCGGGTATGTCTGCACATGTGTCCAGCATGTTTCAAACTGCTGGATCTGGGACTTGAACTACATGACCAGCTACATGGGATCCATCCACCTCAACCACCATGCCACCTAATTGACCCTCTAACTGTTCTTCATTGCTCGATGGCCACTGTTAAAAAACCCATTACTTCATGTATTATTTTGGTGTTTTGGTTGTTTCAGGCAAGATGACAACTCCAGCTCATGTTGTTCTATCTTGGTTAGAAGTAGAAGTTTTCAAACATAAGCTTCCTGCAGATAGAGAATAGTATTTTATTATCTGTGACTTTCAGCGTATATAGTAAAACATCTTGTGCAGGGCAAATGTTAAAATATGTTTGTTAAGTAATTGAAATCTGCTTACAAAGTGAAAATTAAAAACACTTCTTTCTCAGTTTTTTTAAGAATTATTTTTATTTAACTTTATTATTTAACTTTATTTATTTTAATTTGACCAAAGAGGGACAGAGTGAGAGACAGAGAGGGAAAGTGAGAAGGGAAGCCACCAGGTCTGGGACTCGAACCGCAGTTGGCCATGTGGGAGTCCAGCGCCCTTAGCCACTATGCCACCTGCCAGTCCTCATCTGTCTCAGTTTGTATCTAGTATCTTTTTCTTAAAAGTAGAGTGTAATGAAATGAAAATTCTGTTTTGTTCAAAGTCCAGGATTATTGGAATTTAGTTCTTTGACATCATGGTGATTTATCCTCAAGGCAGATAGTTATAGGGCATTTTTTTTGTTTGGTTTTGTAATGAATTAATAAATACTACAGTTTCACTGTATTAAAACCAATGACAAACTGGGGGGAGTCGTTGGCGTAATGGCTATGTTGCTGGATTCCCATGTAATCGACTGCGGTTCAAGTCCTGGACCTGGTGGCTTAAACTCACGCCAGGCATGTGTCCGTGCATGCCCAAGATCCCGAGAGGAGAATGGAGGAAAAGGGATTGCAGCATGGCCATCCCCTCTGGGAGGTGATTTCTCACTTTCTGTCTGTCTCTCTGTCTCTCTCTGTCTTTCTGGAGAGCACAGGCACCGTATAGCAAAAACCTCTCAAAAAAAAAAAAAATTACAAACTTAACAGCCTTCTTGCAAAGTTGTATAACTAGTAACAAACAAATGGCCTTTAAGTAAGACTATATATTCTTTTTGGTTTTCTTCTGTCAGTAATTTTTTTTCCCCTTAAACTTTGCACTATGAGGAATATAAAGTTTTTAAGTTTATACTTTTAAAAATTTATAAATAATCAACCACACTAACCTATCTACTGAACTAAATTAGTTTGTTTTCATGTAACACATTTAAAATCCTGAAGCACATATTATAAACCAGCTTTTAATTTTTATTATTAAGATTAATGACAGAAACTTTAACTCCAATTTTTCTTCCTTTAAGTTTTTGAGGGAGGGATGGGATGATGTAAAGGATAATATCTAAACTACACTTTGATTTTTAGTTATATTTGTTTTATAAATGTCATATATTTCAATTTAAAATGTATCCAAATTACAGTCTAAAATATAGTAGGTACACAAAAAAGGTAGTAATATATATTATTATTATGAGGAGAGGGTCTACAAAACTCATGGGAAATGTGTATTATGAAAAGCTATGTATAGATTTCAAATATTTTTGGCACCAAAAGAAATTTTTATTTTAGTTAAATTTTCCACAAATTGTTGAAGTTCCCTCATAGTATCATCATTATTATTATTACTATTATTGGTTATATGACTTGAGTTGTAGTAATTCTATTGAACCTTTCATACACATTTCCCATTTACTCTGTGCTCTGATGAAGCTGACAGATGACAGTCCTAGGACTGCTGTTCATCTCATCTCACAACACAGGCTGTTTCTTCTCTGAAATATCTGTCTCCCACTTCTCCGTGAAGACATGTTTCTATTCTCCACTTCTCCGTGAAGACATGTTTCTATTCTTCATAGACTAAGATGCTTTCCAAGGGGTCTGGTGGAGTCATGTCTACAAACATTCATCTTGCTGTCACAGACCGGTTTGCTCTGGTGATTGTGGACAGCTCCCTACATCTTAACCCTGGCATAGTAACATCTCCAGATAAATAGCAAGGCCTTATTATCTGCATTTCGATTCAAGTCAGACATTCTTTTCCACAGACTCCAAGGCTC
The DNA here is from genome assembly GCF_000334495.1 of Tupaia belangeri chinensis. Taxonomy (NCBI): domain Eukaryota; kingdom Metazoa; phylum Chordata; class Mammalia; order Scandentia; family Tupaiidae; genus Tupaia; species Tupaia belangeri. Next base: position 656,301 of record NW_006159501.1, on the reverse strand, counting down.
TTTTAGACAAACATTTATGTATTTAACCAATTACTAACCTAATAATTTCTTTTTCTTTTTTTTTTTTTTTTTTTGAGAGGTTTTCGCTATAGGGCGCATGTGCTCGCCAGGCAGAGAGAGAGAGACATAGAGACAGAAAGCGAGAAATCACCCCCCAGGGGGGATGGCCAGGCCACAATCCCTTCTCCTCCATTCTCCTCTTGGGATCTTGGGCACGCACGCACACGCACCCAGCCTGAGTTTTAAGCCACCGGGTCCGGGACGTGAACCATGGTCGACTACATGGGAGTCCAGCGACATAGCCATTACGCTAACTGCTGGTTTCCTAACCTAATAATTTCTAACCCACCTATAACCTACAAGCCCCCACTTCCAGATGTTCCACAGTTTTGGACCAGGCTTGTGAGGAATCTCCTTATGGTGATTCACAGCTTGTCTGTGTCTCCTGCTCTCAGAATTAAATAAAAGAACTGCTGCATCTGGGCACACTGGGGAAACACTTTTTATGTTTCTCTGGGCCTGGTCACTAAAAATTTGTGCTTAGAATAACTACGTTAAGTATTATTTCTATAGAACTTGGTTATTTTTGTTGTGATCCTGGTGAACTCTTATTCTTCTTTTGGCTCTCAGATTTACTATCAATTCTAGAGGATACCTTTCTAGATCAATCCTAGGTCAGATTTCTTTATTTCTCTTTCTCTTGTTTTTTTTTTTTTTTTGTCAGAGGGCTTATGCACTTGCCAGAGAGTCAGAGACAGGAAAAGAGAGAGAGGAGAAAGCACCACCCCCTTCTCATGGGGAATGGTGATACTACCATTGCCTCTCCTCCACCTCTCCCTTCTTTTGGGATTTTGGACATATGTGTGCATGTACCTGTAATGTTTCTCAAGCTACCATGTCCAGTATGTCAATCACACAGTTGACCATGTGGGGTCCAGCTGACCCAACCACCATTCCACTGGCTGGCTCAGATTTTTGTACTTATACACTCAAAAAATCATGCATTTTATCTTGATTTGTAATGTGGATTCATTAATGCAGCCATCAGATTAATAGCTGTTTTGTTTATTAAATCTCAAGTTCCATTAGAGTACATGTCTGGCTTTTGCAGACCATCATGCTTTAGACATAGGTCATTGCTAATTATCTGTTGAATGTGAAAAAAGTCAAGATGAATGATGAACAGATTTATGATGTAATCCCACACCTCCCAAAACCTAGTCATGCACAGACTTCTGTTTGTCAGTTATACTTTTGAAGCTTCTGCAGCAGAGCTTTCTGGGGAAGGTTTGCTTTCCAGACCAGTGTACAAGCTGAGGATGAGGTGCACACGCAGAGTCCCTTAGACCTGGGCTCCTTTGCTTATCCTCCTGATCTGGGTTCTTCGATACCTTTTGTTTTGCTATCCCTTCACTGCCAGTATTTCTTTTCTCTTTGCTGCTTTCTGGGCTTGGGATTTGTTTTCTGGATGTTCAGCGAAACTAATTTCTCCAACCTGGAACAGAATTAGGCTGGTTTTTTTGCTGACTGACTCCATGTCAGCCCCTCTGCTCACAGCCTCTCACAGTGCCAGGCTGAGTACCAAACCCAACTCCCAGGCTTCTTGGTGCTTCAGACTCCTTTAATTGAAGACATTTGCTTTTGGGTAAAATTCCTTGCATATATTCATGTTCTAATTATAAAGCAGAGATAATACTTTTAAAAAATAACCTTGTACATAATAATGTAAGTTAACATGTACATTTTGACGTGTATTTCAACCACATAGTATTGTCATGATTGCAGTATTTTGTCCCAATAACGTAGCATCTAAGGGGTAACTTTGCTCTTTTAAATTTCAGAAAATGAAAGAACTTTGAAATATCTGTTCAATTCACTTTTACAGATCTCTACCTTCTATTGATTTGTTTGTCATAAGGCTATGTTGAAAGCTCTGAAGAGCATATTATAAACCCAATACCCCAATACATTTTTTTAAATGGGCTTGAGTTAGAGATCTTAACTCTGACAGAATTTCATTTTGTAGCATTTATTTTGGAAGGAAAGTAGTGGGGAATGGGGCAAGACCTAGACATCATTAGGTAAATGTCAGAAAGTTTTAAAAAAATGCTCCTGAAATTAATTTTAGAGCAATGGAAGTTAGAGAATTATCTGGTACTTTCTTCTGTTTGGGCATTACTATCCATTTGAGGAATATCATTATACTTCAACTCTTTCTCTGAGTCAAACATGGTACAAGATGTTAAGACTTAACAAGGTAAAAAAAATCTCTACCTTTTATTTTTAAAGCTTATGGCCTGCTTTGAATATGGTTAACTAGTTGCAAAGTTGTGTTTCAGGGTTCTCAATGAACTTCCTAAAATTGTGTGTTATGTATATATGAGGGGGTCTTCAGAAAGTTCATGTATATTAGATATTATGTGAAAACTAAGCATGGATTTCAAATATTCTGTGTGCCAAAATAAATTTGTACTTAATTTTTGCATGAAAATTTTGAAGTTACCTCATGTGTATTGTGTATGCCTGTATGCTTTTGTATGCTTTTTAGGGGATGGGTTATGGGGGCAGGGGGAAAAAGAGAAAGTTGACCTTTCTTAAATTCCATTCCTATCTCCACTTTCTGGAGCTTCCCCATGGAAGAAGACACTTACTCTGCCTGGTGACATGGCAAGTACCTGGCATCCACTGGACTATGCTTGCTTGTGGTGGAATGGCTTTGCTTCTGATGCAGAGAAGAGACAGGCTGCACCTTCTTTCTGATTCATGGATTATCACACAAGGCATTGGGCTGTCTTCTGCTTCCTGCCTCCCTGGGAAAGGGCTTGGGCCTGAGGTCACAAAGCAGATAGACTCTGCTATTTTCTGTAGCTTCTGTTCTGCTGGCAACGGGGTTGAGAAGCAGACTTCCCCTGTTCCAGGGAGATGGCTGGATCAGCATACTCAACAGCAGAGTAGTGAGCAGTGCACTTACCAGTGCACATCCCAGCTCTGGGAATGAGGTAGGAGCTCGAGCATTCTCTGTTTTAGCAATTACCATAGTTTGCTGATCCTTCGGTCCTTATTTGGTTCAGTATTTTCAATTGATTGTTGCCCAAAAGAGACAGGCAAGGATGTGTGATTGGAATCCTCAGCATTTAACAGTTATTTTTGTACTTTAAAGTATAAAATTTATGACTTCAACATGCTTTTCTTTTACTCATACCCTCTATTCAGAAATAGAGATTCCCTCATTCATAATGTTTACATCTTTATAATTTTACTAATTTTGTTCTCTCTATTGAGATTATTTCCCATTCTTTACCTTTAAATGTTGTAAGATGTGTTTATATGGGAATGTTTTAATATAGAAATAGTATGGCTATAATGATTATTACTATTACTACCCAAAAGGCCTATGCCATGTAAAGACTTTTTGTGGCTTCCTCTTTACCTCTGAGCACAATGACCACTGCAAGTTTGTTGAAATCGTGGCTCCAAAAGCAGGCTTCTATTGCAACCCTCGTACACTTTACTGCACTCACTAATTTACACATCTACCTGCTGCTTCTACACTTTACAAACCTAGTGTCCAATAAAATAGAACAAATGCATGCTTAAGAAGAGACTGGAAGGTTGAATACAAATTTGATGCATAATTAAGAAGGGGAAGACAGTCCAGGTTAAAGGGGAACGTGTATATGACAGAAAACTTCTTGTTCAGGGAATGAAAGAATTATATGTGGAGAGGTAGAAGACAGTGGGCACAGGTCATTAAAGTCCACACAGGTCATGCTGAGAGGCCTTGAGGATATTTTAGCTATTTTATCTTGTAGATGGTGGAGAGTCAATCATAATGCAAAAAGGATAAGGATTTTAGAGGGGCCAGATGTGATACAGTGGTAAAATATGCCACCCTGACACAGTTCCACATGGAAATGTTCCTTGTTCAAGTCTGGAAACCTCTTTGAGCACACCAGGCACATGCTGGCCTATGACCCAGTGATGCCTGAAGTTTGGGGTTGTCAGCATCAAGACCATCTTAGGGGCACTGTCTATATCTCTAGATGTCTCTTTCACTCATAGACTGAATGATTGAATAAACATATAGAATAAATGCTTTATATAAAAATACTGATCATGATGATGATGATGGCTGGGATTTAGTAAGCACTTGTCAGGTTCTAAGATCTGTGTTAGAAAATTTGCTTACACAACTCTGCAACCTATCACTATCCCCGTATTTATATAACGTCATCGAAAATTATCTTTATTTTACAAATAAAGACATTATGCCTTCATAATATTAAATAATTTTCTGAAATCATATAGACAGGTAATAGGAGAGTCACAGCTCAAATGAAGTTTTTCATACTCCAAAAATGAATCACTGTGGACACTACACACTACAAAGCAATGTGACAAAAAGTTAGGGCATACATTTCATTGTAGTGTGACTATTGCAATAGCCCAGAACTTCTAAAGTAGCTGCTTACTTTTACTCTGTAGATTTTATATTCTTATTGGTTGAAAGAGAGTACATATGGAAACTTCCATGAGATATATATGACAAGTCCTCGTAGACTCTATAGAGACAATTATGTGATACATGGTCATCCAAAGTTAATTTAAAAAGTGTTGATCAGTTTGGTGCTCTCAGAATTGGTTATGAACAAATAAACATGGAACCACTAGATTTTGTAGCCCTTCACCTGCTTATTCAGCAAAATCAGCTATAATTTGTGGAAACTGAAAAATGACAGGTCAACATTGTTTATAGTAATAATAATAATAAAATCCTGAAAAATGTCCAGATGTTCATCAATAGGATTTGATTTAAATAAGTTTTGGTATTGCTGTTCAATAGTAATACACAATCTTTATAAGACTGCTCTATACCTACAAATGTTACTTTCAAAGGTTAAACATGAAAAAAAGCAAATCTCACACACACATACACACACACACACATGATATATATATATATGTATCTATATATACTATCTAGACACTCTCTCTCTATATATGTATGTATATGCACTCTCTCTCTATATATATAGTGTATATATATATATATACACACACAATGTATATGCATACACTATATATATATACACACACACTATATATGTATATATATACATATGTGTGTATATATATATATATATATATATACATGTGTATATATATATAAATTATACACACACAATTGTCCCTGAAAACTTCTTGTTCAGGGAATGAAAGAATTATATGTGGAGAGGTAGAAGACAGTGGGCACAGGTCATTAAAGTCCACACAGGTCATGCTGAGAGGCCTTGAGGATATTTTAGCTATTTTATCTTGTAGATGGTGGAGAGTCAATCATAATGCAAAAAGGATAAGGATTTTAGAGGGGCCAGATGTGATACAGTGGTAAAATATGCCACCCTGACACAGTTCCACATGGAAATGTTCCTTGTTCAAGTCTGGAAACCTCTTTGAGCACACCAGGCACATGCTGGCCTATGACCCAGTGATGCCTGAAGTTTGGGGTTGTCAGCATCAAGACCATCTTAGGGGCACTGTCTATATCTCTAGATGTCTCTTTCACTCATAGACTGAATGATTGAATAAACATATAGAATAAATGCTTTATATAAAAATACTGATCATGATGATGATGATGGCTGGGATTTAGTAAGCACTCGTCAGGTTCTAAGATCTGTGTTAGAAAATTTGCTTACACAACTCTGCAACCTATCACTATCCCCCTATTTATATAACGTCATCGAAAATTATCTTTATTTTACAAATAAAGACATTATGCCTTCATAATATTAAATAATTTTCTGAAATCATATAGACAGGTAATAGGAGAGTCACAGCTCAAATGAAGTTTTTCATACTCCAAAAATGAATCACTGTGGACACTACACACTACAAAGCAATGTGACAAAAAGTTAGGGCATACATTTCATTGTAGTGTGACTATTGCAATAGCCCAGAACTTCTAAAGTAGCTGCTTACTTTTACTCTGTAGATTTTATATTCTTATTGGTTGAAAGAGAGTACAGATGGAAACTTCCATGAGATATATATGACAAGTCCTCGTAGACTCTATAGAGACAATTATGTGATACATGGTCATCCAAAGTTAATTTAAAAAGTGTTGATCAGTTTGGTGCTCTCAGAATTGGTTATGAACAAATAAACATGGAACCACTAGATTTTGTAGCCCTTCACCTGCTTATTCAGCAAAATCAGCTATAATTTGTGGAAACTGAAAAATGACAGGTCAACATTGTTTATAGTAATAATAATAATAAAATCCTGAAAAATGTCCAGATGTTCATCAATAGGATTTGATTTAAATAAGTTTTGGTATTGCTGTTCAATAGTAATACACAATCTTTATAAGACTGCTCTATACCTACAAATGTTACTTTCAAAGGTTAAACATGAAAAAAAGCAAATCTCACACACACATACACACACACACACATGATATATATATATATGTATCTATATATACTATCTAGACACTCTCTCTCTATATATGTATGTATATGCACTCTCTCTCTATATATATAGTGTATATATATATATATACACACACAATGTATATGCATACACTATATATATATACACACACACTATATATGTATATATATACATATGTGTGTATATATATATATATATATATATATATACATGTGTATATATATATAAATTATACACACACACAATTGTCCCTAGGGATTTCATAGAGAGTGTCTGGATAGTAGCTGTTTCCAGTGTGATTAGGAGTAGAGACAGAGAAGATGATTGATTCTATGTCATAGCATTATTTATAATTTATTTTAAAAATGCATTATTTTTATAATAATAATAATTAATAAAAATTCTAAGAGAAAAATTGCATGTTCCTTTGGCATTCTCTGTGTTCTGAGGCAAAGCACATAAAGCTAATAGATCTCTTTAACACGCTGCCCAAGTGTTTCCAGATTTTATTAGAAACAGAAGCAATATAAATATTTACAAGCAAAACTCTTAAAGTCAAGTTATGGAAAAAAGATTATTTTTGTATGAGTCATTCTGTATTATTTAAAGCATAAAATATAAATTCAGGCCTTCTATATAACCTACAAAGATATGAGAAAGTCATAGGAATGTATCTTTATTGTAATTTTGAAAAAGTAATATCATTGAGGGAAATAAGAGAATATTCTACAGCAGCAGTTTAATTTAATTTCTTCAACATAGTGATACAGTTCTCTACAAAACTTGGTAGATGCCTCTAAGTTGAAATTTCATGTAGACTTTATGATATATTGACATAGACATAAGATTCATTTGAAATGACAGAAAAACGTTTATGTTTTTATGATAATACCTTCTGTTTACAATCACTGAAGCAGAGTTTTTGAATACCCACATTCATCAGTTAAAAACAATTATCCTAAATTTGAACTTGAGTAATTAAATAAAACATTGGAAGTTGTTTTGAAGGAAAATTTGACTCAATACTCTCATGTTTAACATACCACTTTGTTTTACAGAAATGCTGAAGCTATTTGGTTTTCTCAGATTTCAGAGAGTATATATAAAGATTCCTTCCAAGGCTCAAATAAAACTTTCATGATCAATGATGACCCCAATGATGATAGAGTTAGACTTTTTAATAACTCATCAATTTATTTTAATAAAATGAGCCATGAGTCCCACTACCCATTGAACACCATTATTTACTTTTTACTTTGCAATTCATGTAGGTTTCAGATATAGAGAAAGCATCATTCGATTTTACAGGGTACCCATTCTCTCCTACTACTGCTATCTGCAGGTGTTTCTGGAAGCACAAAGGGCAGGGTAACAGTCAAAATTTATCTATCCTTTAGTAAGACAAGACCTATGCAAAGTGATTTATGTTTATTTCCTCATTAAATCCCTGTAACAAACCCATGAAATGTTGTACTCTCATTGTACATTGTTGTAGAATCTATCCCTTAGCTAGAAGTGTGGCCCAGAATAGGATCCTAAAGGATATTTGTTGGATGAATAAATGCATATTTCAATGAATAAATTTCCATAACAGTCTTCTGAGTAAAATAGAAAAATCATACCTATGCTCATCCAAGAAGCAAGGGAGGGAGCTTAAGTTAAATGATCTACTGGGATCCAGTAGTTGATAGGGCTAGAACTTGAGATCAGATCTCCATATTCTTTTTTTTTTCTTTGGAGAGGTTTTCTCTATAGGGCGCGTGCACTTGCCAGACAGACAGAGACATAGAGACAGAAAGCGAGAAATCACCCCCCAGGGGGGATGGTCACGCCGCAATCCCTTCTCCTCCATTCTCCTCTCGGGATCTTGGGCATGCACGCACATGTGCCTGGCGTGAGCTCTAAGCCACCTGGTCTGGGACGTGAACCATGGTCAGCTACGTAGGAGTCCAGCGACATAGCCATTACGCTAACTGCTGGTCCCCAGATCTCCACATTCTGAGGTCAAGCCCTTTATAATATGACCACCTTCCTTTATTTATTCATTCCATCAATAATTTACTTATCATACACACTTACTGAGAATCTTCTATGTGTCAAATATTGCACTAGAAGCTGGAGATATACCAAGGTGATAATGACCAGGAATGCTCTCTTAGTCTCAGTTACTTGTACTGAATTTATGGTGAAAACACTGAGGCCTTCCAAATATTCCATATACTTTCCTACATTTCCAACTTCGCTGATAGGTGAGAAGCTTATAACTAGTTTTGGCCAATAGAATAAGAACGGAAACAATGTACATTGAAGCCAAGCTAATTAAAATCTGGTGTGTTTCCTCCATCTCCACATGTAACAGTGAGCATGTTCATTTTCTGAAAGTCCTGCCTTAGGATGCAGGGAGAGTCCTCATTGACCAACAATGGGCTTTGTGTGAGCAAGTTCTAAGCCAATAAGATTTAAGCACTTACATATTCTTCCACTTTCTGTCAAAAGCCAGGAGGTTTTTTTGTTTTGTTTTGTTTTGTTTTGTTTTTTGGGGTTTTTTTATGGCTAAATAGTATTCCATAGAATATATGTGGATCAGGGAGAAATGTTCACATATTGAAATGATCACCTTGTAAACTAAAAGAATGTGATTGAATGTATTTAAAAATGTAAAAAAAAAATAAAATATAAAGAAATGATTTAAGCACTTACTTGTTACCACAGAATAACCTAGATTATGTGATAAACATATAGCTGAAAGTTTTTCTTACCATTTTTCTGAAAAGATCTTTCCCTTATATTCCTCTAGACACTACTAGCAAAATAATAGTAGAATGAACATTCTTTTTTCTGTCCTGTAGGTATTTTTCAAGTGTTGCTTTATTTGTAAGTTTTCTCCTAATTAGAAGGAACTAAAATACTAAACAATATAAAAAGAGGGTAAAGCTATTAAGAGATAAATACATTTTAAGTTAAAAACTCAAGGTAAAATATTAAAAGAAACAGTAGGATGGCCCTATGGAGTTGTCTTAGACTGGATTCTTAGTTGGGCCATAGACTAGCCATTGAGCATTGTCATCCACTTGGATTGATGGCTGACAGGATATTTGTTAGATGAATAAATGCATATTTCAATGAGTGATTTCGAGCAGCATTCTCACCAGCTGGAGAAATGTATGTTTATGTCCTGAAGAGTAATTTTGGCAAGACAGGCAGCAGAATGTACTCTATGATTTGACGTTAGGAAGGGAGAGAGAGTGGTGAAATGTGGCCCTATAGTTTCTGGCTGAGGCATTTTAGCAGATGTTGGCTTTATCTAGAGAGATAGAGGACATAGATGGGATTGTTTATTTGGGTGAGGGAGAAAGGAATAGCTCAGCTTAGATTGTGTAAAGTTTGTTGCATAAAGGTGGACATTCTTATTGGCTTTTAAGTTTGAGTCTGATATGCACTTTGAATATGTGTATGTGTGTATAGTTGTGCATGCATGCATTTGTAAGATGAGGGCAGTTGCTGGCACATAGAATGGTTTTGTGTATATCAGGAAAAAAGCCCTCCTCTAGGCAAATACTGGTCCTAGGGTACTTAGCCTGGCAAGTAGAGCACAGACTGGATTGCCTCTGCTCTATCTCTCCCAGACAAGCATGTTAGGGCAGTACCTTTACTTAGTGGTGGTGAGTTAAATGACAAAGTCATGGGATTGAAACAAATAGTCTAAGAAAAGTACAGTGTGAAGGTGTATGATCAAGACAAATTATCTAAGGGGTGGAAGGCAGAGGTACTTCCTACAAAATATTGATAGAAAGGTCAGACAAGGTGGTTGAGGAAAAATGTGTTATTACTGAAATTAGGAAAGACTAATATTCAAGGAAGAGTTTAGGTGTCAAAAGCTATAGAGAAGGGAAGTAAAATAAGATGAAAGTTTCCATTGAATGTATTAATGTGGTACCAATAAAACATAATTAGATACATTAGCTCTAAAAACCCTTTTGATCACCATTTATTACCTTTGGATTAAGAATCCCTTTAGGGTACTAACAGACTGGTCTCAGGATCATCAATATCAATACCACTTGTCAGGCACTGGCTACATTGAAACACACACAGTCTAATAAAGATGTATTAACATAGACTACGCAAATATTGGATGGATGAATCTGAATAGTAGCTACCATTTATATGATTTCCTCTGTGTGTTAGATATCCTGCACATTATTTTTTCAAAACCCACAACAACTTTATGAGATGGATATTATTATACTAATTTTACAGATGAAGAAATTAAGATTTCAGAGTAGTGAAGTTACTTGCTTAAGGATGCATAATGATAAGTGAGTGAATTAATATTCTGTCCCACACCCATAGCCCATACCTTTTGCTCTGTCATTGTGCCTGCAGAATCCTAAGACTGTTTATCCTCTGGTATTCAACTCCTGCATATTGAGCAGTACCAGCTACTAACTTCATGGTGTTTTTGAGAAATTACATGGCTTCCTGCCCTGAAGCCTGGAATGAACCCTGGTGGATGAACACCACATTCTCCATCAATCCAACTTGATATAAACAACACTGGGGCCTGTTTTTCAATGCAGACCCTGCCATGCCATCTAAGTAGTGGTGTTTATTTCCACAACTGCAGTGATTATTGTCCTTAAATCAAGAATGTGTTATTGGTATATAAATCAAAGGTTGGATTTTAAATTACTGATCTACTGAGTTGGAAGTCAAGAACAAACAGCACTTTGAAAAGTGTAAATTTTTCACTACTAACAAATTCTTGATGAACACTGGACTCTCTTCAAAATATTATCTGTTCTAGAGACCCTAAATTTATATTGTATGAAAGAATATTTAAATCCTTGGACTCTTCTATTTGAAACAAAATTCTAACATTGGCCTATCTGACAACTGATTACATGAATAGAAAAATTCTCTTTGATTATTTAAGTTAGGTAAAAATGGACCATTACTTCTTACTTACTTATTTTTTTAGACTTTTGCTATAAGATGCGTGAACTCACAGGAGAGATACAGAGAGAGGAATAGTGAGAAATCATCCCCTTCCCCCCAGAAGAACGTCCATGCTGCAATCCCTTTTCCTCTAGTCTTCTCTTAGGAGTTTGGGCACATGTGCACATGCGCTCAGTGTGATTTTCAAGGGGCTGTGTCTGGGACTCAAACCATGGCCAGCCATGTGGGAATCCATCACCTGCACTACCACACCACTGGCTGAGTCCTATTTGTTCCATTTTAAGTACACATTCTTTTTTAAAATCAGTTATTCTCGTGACACTTCCTTAACTATACTGTATATGTCAATAGTATTTTATAATTTAGAATTTCATCCCCATCTGAATACTAAATGGTTTGACCCCATTGAACTTCCAGAATAAGATAAAATTGAGTGCATTCAGGGTGATATATGCCAATTTACATTCCCGCTAACGATGCAGAAGAATTCTCTTCGCTTCACAATCTCACCAGCACTTGTTATTCTTTGTTATTGTTGCTATTGTTCTATTTGCTTGTTTTTTTTTTTTTTTCCCCCCTTTGGAGAGGTTTTTGCCAAGCAATACAGAGAGAGACATAGAGACAGAAAGCAAGAAATCACCCCCTGGGGGGATGGTCACGCTGCAATCCCTTCTCCTCCATTCTCCTCTCAGGATCTTGGGCACGCACGCACACGCACCCGGCGTGAGTTTTAAGCCACCGGGTCCAGGACACGAACCGCGGTCGCCTACGTGGGAGTCCAGTGACATAGCCATTACGCTAACTGCTGGTTCTCCTATTTGCTTGTTTTTGATCATAGTCATTCTGACTGGTGTTAGAATGACTATGTGATTCTCATTGTGATTTTATTTGCACTTCCCTTATGATAAGAGATGTTGAACATTTTTTCCCATATCTCTTAGTAATTAATATGTCTTCCTTTAAGAGCAGTCTGTTCTGATAAATTGCCCACTTAGATTTTATTAGTAGTTTTTTTTTTGGACCTGGACTCCAATTCTTACCATTTATAAAAGTGAACTTAAAATGGATTAAAGACTTAAACATAAAATCTATGGCTATATAACTACTTGGGAAAAATGCAGGAGAAATACTTCAAGATATTGGAGTAGACAAAGATTTCTTAAATAAGATCCTTAAAGCACTGACAACACCACCAAAAATAGAGAAGTGGGATTTCATCAGGTTAAAAAGCTTCTGCCCAGGAGAAAAAAAAAAAAAGAACAATAAACAGAGTAGACACAACCACAGAGTGGGAGAAAATATTTACTAGCTATACTTCAAACAAGGAATTGATAACTAGAATATTTAAAACAGTAAAACAGCTTGACTGCAAAAAATAAAAAATAATCCATTCAAAATGGGCAATCAATCTAAACAGAATCAATTTAAGTACCCCACAAATGATGAAAGGATTAAGGAAATGTGTCACATATATAAAATAGGGTACTACTATTCAGCCATAAAGAACAAAATCTCGTAAACTGACACAAAGTGGATGAAACTAGAAGATACAATGCAAAGTAAAACAAGGCAGGTTATGAAAGAAATATGTAATTCCCTGCTTAACATATACTGAATGTTCACACTCTTTGACAGAAACTGAAAGACTTGATGGCACAGAAGTGAAGAGAGCTTTGTGGATACCAGGAGCTGTATGGGAAGGGGATGTGGGGGAATCAGGCACAAGAATGCATGTAAACAAGAAGAATGGGTTATGGAATGGTGTACCACAGCAAAGTATAAAATGCTATTGAGTATTCAATGCATACTTCAAAAACAAATACCCAAACCTAGAACTATTATCAAATGTGCAATGTTGAAGAAGATGAATATGACTATACCTGTAATTTTTATACACCGTAGGCATACTTTGAAAATCCACACTGAACCTAACAAAAAATAATAAATATTTTTCTAAAAGTGTGTGTGAAAGAGTAGAGTCCGAGGAAGGACATTTGGAAGAAAAATAGAGAGACAAAGCATTAATGGGGCAAAGAAATGTGATATTATCTGTTGAAGATAATTTTATAGTTTTATCAACTGGACTAGGGAGAAATGTTCACATGTTGAAATATTCACTTTGTAAGCTAAATAATGTGATTGAATGTATAAAGAAAATAAAATAAAATTATTTTAAAAGCCCAAACAAACCACAAAAAGGGTCATGGGTTCATGGGTTGGCTCTGTAGCCTATTGGTTAAGGGAGCTGAATCCCATGGAGCCAACTGTGGTTAAAATATTGAACCCAGAAGTTTGAAAAGCATGACAGGTATGCATGTGTGTATCTGTCCTCCAAGTCTTGACAGAGTAGAAAAAGGGAGGAGAAAGAATTACAGCATGGCTGCATCCCAGTGGGTGGGTGCTATCTCCTTCTCTTTTTGTCTTTTTCAGGCAAATGCATGCACTCTCTGGCAGTTAAAGAGATAATGAGAGAATAAATAAATATATAAAAAGAGTTATTTTCCAATATATCATTTTTATTTTAATATTTATAATCTTAATCATGTACTTTTCTTGTATATAAATTAAATACAGTTAATCTCAACAGAACAGTGAGATTACAGTGATTTACTGTTGCCACAGATTCTTATTTTTTTTAAAAAAAGAAAAAGATCACTGGGACCAACAGTTTAGTGCAATGACTATGTCGCTGGACTCCCATGTAGTCGACTGCAGTTCGAGTCCCAGACCCAGCAGCTTGAACTCACGCTGGGAGCGTGTGTGTGCATGCCCAAGATCTTGAGAAGAGAATGGAGGAGAAGGGATTTTTTGCGCGATGGGCGTTCCTCTCTGGGTGTGTGTGTGTGTGTGTGTGTGTGTGTGTGTGTGTGTGATTTCTCGTTTTCTGTCTCTCTGTCTTTCTAGCGAGCGCACGTGCCCTATAGCTAAAACCTCTCCAAAAAAAAGAAAAAGAAAAAAAAAAGATTGCTCTAAAAATATTAAAAACGTTTTTCTCATATAGAAAAAGATATATAGAGCATTATCCTTTATGTAAGAAATAGATGATAAGTATAGTTATATGTGTTTGGTTATTTTGGAAAAGAAATAGTGAGCCAGAAGCTAATAAAAATCATTACTATTATGAGCAAAGTGGTGATGATAGTGGTGCTGTGGAAAAAACTGGATGGGGTTAAGTGTGTAAGGAAGACTTCTCTCTGAATGCATCTTTTTTGTACAATCTTTACTTTTGAGTGATGTAAATGTTTAATATACACATTTAATAATATAAATATCCCTCTAAGAACTATTCTAGCTGCATACCACAAATTTTGACTGTTGGGCATTCCTCTTTAATTAGGATTGTGTCATTTAATTTCCAAATATTTTGGGATTTTTCAGCTATTTTTCTTTATTGATTATTACCTTAATTCCAATATAACTATAGAAAATATTCTATTTCATTCTCAAAAAGTTCATGGAAATGCATATTATAAAAGAAATTGCATGTGTGTTTCAAATCTTTCTTATACTCAAATAAATTCATACTTTATTTCCAACTTTTATAAACTTTTTGAAGTCCCCAACTTTATAGGCACTATTTAACATTTGTTAAGTTTTATGATTCAGAATGTCTTCTTTTGGAGAATGTTCCATGTGCACATGAGAAGGACACGTATTCTTATTGTAGTATTCTATAGATATCAGTTAGGTCAAATTGATAGGTTGTCTATATTCTATTGACTTTATTTTTACTTGTTCTATAAATTATTGAGAAAGCAGATTTGAACTTTAATTTTTGATTTGTGTATTTCCATTTAAAAACCTATTTTTGTCATAGTTAAGTTTTCCTGTTCAGTGCATATATTTTTAGGATTGCTATGTCTTAGAGAATTGACTTTGCCTCTAGTATTGCTTTTTCTGAATTCTATTTTTTTTTCTGAAATTAACAGAACGGCTTCAGCTTTCTTTTGATTAGTGTTTATACGGCATGTCTTTTTCCACCTACAAAAATTATAGAGGAAAATGCTATTTAAAAATGAACAGGTTCAGTTATTGAAATACAGATCACTCTTGTGCCTCTGAAAGCATTTGAGGTATTCAGAATTAAATTGATTAGAAATGCTTTGAGACATCTTAGCCTTTAAGAAAACTGCCAGTCTTCTGGGTTTGTATAATGGAAATGAACATAGGAAAATGAGTAACACTGACCAGATTGTCAGATTTGCTGAGGCAGAGAAGGGAGTGTCATGAGAAATGCACAAAAAACTCTCTGGCATTCATTCACACAACTACTCATCCAATCAGTGCTATTTGAAGTCTACTACATGCCAGGCACTGTCCTAGGTGGTGAGGATACAACAGTGAATGAAACAAAGACATGTTCTTTTCCTCATGAAGCTTACATTCTAGAGGCACATTAAGACGAGTCTAAGTCATATAGAGTGCTCACCATTTTGCCCTCATTGGGTGCCAGAGTCTTGACTGTCAACATTACAGAGCCCATTTGTCAACAAGTGGATCCAATTAAATTATGTGAGTGGGTAATTTGATGAACATTTGAATACAACAAGGAATTATTTTTAAAGTTCTGTGTTGGAAAAGAAACTATAGTTCATGAAAACATGACTATATGACACATGAACTGCTGATGTATGGTAGAACTCTGATGCAAATGTTCTATCCATCTTGACTAAAGGGCTTGTAACAACCCTGGATCTGTGTCAGTGTTGTAATCTAGTTAAGATTTATTGTCTGGCATTACCTGGGGGTCTTATGATCAGCATCACATTATTTTGGTCCTTTGTTGATCTTTACTGAGCTGTTTCCTGATTGCATGAGGGATGTTATTACTAATTTTAAAATAATAATAATAATCTTCATGGGGCCAGCAGGTGGTATAGTGGTTCAGGCACTGAGCTTTTACATGGTTGACCATGGTTCGATTCCAAGACCTGGTGGTTTGAAACTCATGCTGGGCACATGTGCATCTGTGCCCAAAATCCCAGAGAAGAGAGTAGAGGAGAAGGGATTGCAGTGTGGCCGTCCTCCCTGGTTTGTGTCTTCTCACTTTCTCTCTCTCTGTCTTTCTATGTCTCAGGAAAATGCATGTGCCTTATAGCAAAAATTATCTAAAAAACACTTTGACATTTTGGGAACCAGCAGTTAGCGTAATGGCTATGTTGCTGGACTCCCACGTAATCGACCGTGGTTCGAGTCCCGGACCCAGTGGCTTAACACTCATGCCGGGCACGTATGCGTGCGTGCCCAAGGTCCCAAGAGGAGAATGGAGGAGAAGGGATTGCGGTGTGACCATCCCCCTGGGGGGGTGATTTCTCACTTTCTGTCTTTCTGTCTCTCTTTGTCTGTCTGGC
>NW_006159501.1:636072-639504 GCF_000334495.1 Tupaia belangeri chinensis | reverse complement strand
CACCCCCCCTAATGCCAAAACCCCCCCAAAAAAAAAAAAAAAAAACACTTTGACATTTCATCTGTAATGGTTTGAAGTTAATGTTTTATTTATAGTTTATTTATTTGTTTATTTATTTTGAGAGATTTTTTGCTGCAGGGTACATGTGCTTACTGGACAGACAGAGACAGACAGACAGAAAGTGAGAAATTGCTCCCTAGAGGAGATGGCCATGCCACAATCCCTTCTCTTCCATTCTTTTCTTGGAGCTTTAGGAATGCACACACACATGCCTGGTGTGAGTTTCAAACCATCAGATCTGAGACTCTAACTGCAGCCAGCTATGTTGGAGTCCAGTGCCATAACCACTATGCCACCTGCTGGCCCCAAAGTTAATGTTTTAAATAAATATTCTCTGCCAACCGTTTTTAAGGGAGGTTGTTATTTACTTTAAAGTGTTCTGAAGAGATTTCTTTTGCTAGTAACTTATTTCTGTTTGATAAGCATTAGCTGTGTCTTTTACTGAATGCTTTTCAACTTGCTGCCTCTGTGTTCTGTCATTATGTTTTATATTCATTCACTCAGTTATCATTTCTAAGTTACCACAGTCAAGACAGAATGGATATAAAAAAATGACACAGTGCTTATCCTCAACAAGCTCATGATCAATTTATTGAGTCCAACATGGTTTTAAATGAGCATTTGTTACAAGAACTATAAAAAATACATCAAAATACAATGAGTATACAGTGGGGAATGTGACCAAAGCTGCAGAGGCAGAGAGAACATGAAGGAATAACTTCACTGAGGAATCCATGACCAGAGTGAGTATTCCTGTTTTGCACTCTGCAAGTGATGTAATTTTGAGGGAGCTTCTCCTCATCACTTATGGATGGAAGAATAATCTTCTTATTAAGTTCAAGCTGAAAACAAATCTCTACTTCACTGTATAGATTCATGGATTCCAGTACAATACTAATTACATTTGTAATTATTCGTCCTTCAAAAGCATACTCTAAAGGAACAATGCAGTTAATAAGTTAATACCATTTGGACTTCATGATCAAAAAGTCTCTTAATTTCTTTAGAAAAAGGTGCTGGGACCAGCAGATGGCATAATGGTTTTGTCAGTGGATACCCACATAGTTGACCATGGTTTGAGTCCCAGACCTAGTGGTTTATAACTCACACTGGACATATGTGCATGTGTGCCCAAAATGCCAAGAGGAGAATGGAGCAGAAGGGATTACGGTGTGGCCATCCCCCTGGGATGTCTCTCTGTGTCTGTCTCTCTGGTGAACATACATGTCCTTTTATTTAAAGCTCTCTTTAAAAAAAAATAGAAAAGAACAGAAAGAAAAAGTTGCTATATATGCTTTAACAGTATAGAGGCCTCTACATCTGGCCTAATGGGCTAATATTCAAGATTCATTATTTAATGTACTTAGTTTCCAGGTAGCTATGCCATAGAATCAATCCAAAGGAATTAGATGAGTTAAAAATACTATTTTCCTTTAGCCAAAGAAAATGTAATCAGTCCTTTTATAGTCATTTCAAACTGGATAAGGTCTGATATTTAATGGAGATTCAAGATCTGCCCTGACCTAGAGATACTAGGTGGAATGAGAACTAGCCACGGTCTTAAACCACAGTCTTTAACTCAATTTTGGGAACCTGAACTTAGATGTCTCCCCTCCCTTATAGCTTCTTAATTTTATGAGTTTTCCACCTTCCTGCTAATGCTCTGTAAAGGTACATACATCATGTATGGTTTGGGTCTCACTAAGAGATAAATTGATTATGGAATAGATTTGCATAAGTATTTTCGCATTGGTGTTTTCCCTTGTGTTCTTTTTCTTCTGTTTTCTGGTTTAGTGTGAATGTATTAATATTTATGGGAAGCAAAAGAGTGGAAAAATCTTGTAAAACTGACCACATTAAATCAAATTCTTTTCATATTTCTATGATTTCAGACTGTGCTTTCTCCATTTTACATTATTTGGTCTTTCAAATACTTATTGCATGCCAACTCTGTGCTAAGCACTAGGGTTCCACAGGTGAACATGCTATGATCCTGCTCTTGAAATCCAAATCAGCTATGAGAAATGAAGAAACATGAAATTTAAATATGTAGTATGTTAGGGCACCTAGTACAGTATTGGTTGGATAAGAATAGCTTTCAAGATGATATAGTATCTAATTCAAGATCTGAAGAAGGAATTTACATTACTTAGATGAAGGAATAAGAGAGGAGAGGCTACTAGAAGGCTTAAATTACTCAGTATAATTAGTTTTTAAAATGTGTTTGTGATCATAAAATGATTTAGCAATTCCACTCCTGGGTACCTACCCAGAGGATAGGAACACACTCGGTTGGAAAAGTTCTTACACATCTATGTTTATTGTGGCATTATTCACAATTGCTAAGACATGGCACTAACCCAAATGTCCATGAACAGATGAATGGATTGAAAAAGTGTGGCAGATATGCACTATGGAATTCTACTCAGGCATAAAAACCAAGACCCTGACATTTGATAGTAAGTGGATGAACATGGAGGATTTACTGTTAAGTGAAGCAAGACAGGCTATGAAAGAGAGACATTGTACACACATGCACACGCACACACACACATATATATGTGTGTGTATATATATATATATATATATATACAAAAAATGTCTGAACTATATGGAAGAAATCGAAGACATAAAAGCATGGAGAACAATTGCAGATACTAGAGACAGTGTGGAAGGACAGTGGGAAATGGAGGAGAGTGAGAGAAATTGAATAAAAGGAAAAAAGAAGCAAGACCTTTAGGGGACACCAAAGTGAAGAATTGTCTGTTGATGGTGATGTGTGTATAGTAGCTTTGATTGGACTAGTGTGCAGTGTGTTCGTGCTGGGAAAATTCATTTTACAAGCTGTAATGATAGGCAGTGGTTGAATGTATAAAAAATAAATCTGTTTGTGGAGCAAGGATAGGGTGGCAGGATGGTGCAGCAGAAAGTGACTGATAAAGCTTAAGAGGTAGGGCAAGGTTCTTGAAAGTATCTAAAATTTCTGCCATATGTATATTTTTTATTTTTATTTTTATCATCATAATCTTCTTTATATTACATTGGATTACATATAACTTTACAGTGTATTACATTGCTTTTTCAAAAAGGAATGCCATGCATGTCAGTCCATACAGAGACATTAATCTCCCCGTTTCAACATTCACTATCTTTTCTATGATTTTCCCAATTATTATTATTATTATTCTAATTATTTTTTAAAACAGTCAATCGCTATTTCTCATTTTGCTTGTAAAAAGACTTTACCCATCATTAAATACTTCTCAGACCAATCCAGTGGAGAATACTATACATGTCATCATCAACAGATAATAAGCCATATCTGTTTCTCACTAACGTCCTGCCTCTCTATTGTTCACTTGCTATCTTTCT
>NW_006159501.1:633286-635661 GCF_000334495.1 Tupaia belangeri chinensis | reverse complement strand
CACTCCTTGCTATCTACCCAAAGGACAGAATTCTCAATCAGAAAAGTGTTTGCACATCGATGCTTATTGCGGCACTGTTCACAACTGCTAAGACATGGAACCAACCCAAATGCCCATGAACATTCAGCTCATTTTCTCATCTTTTAATTAGATTATGCCATATGTATACTATACATCCTTAAATCTGTTTCCAAATCTTTTAAGTTTTTACAATTAAGAGTAGAAATTAGGATCCTTTCTTACACTTTAATAGCTGCTGATTCTGTATATTAATTTCATATTACTAAATTCATTTTTTTCTAGTAGTTTTCAATTGATTCTCTTGGGTTTTCTAGATCTCTACTTATGATATCTGCAAACAGGGATAATCTTGCTACTTTTCCACTTTTAATATTTCTAATTTATTTTTCTTTTCTAACCATGCTGGGTAATACCTCCAGGACAATGTTAAGTAATAATGAATAATCCCTATGTTTTATTATTATTTCAAAGAGAGGTTTTTGCTATAGGGCTTGTACATTTGCTGGGAAAACAGAGAGAGGTGGAGAGACAGAAAATGAGAAATCACCTCCAGGTAGGATGGCCATGCCGCAATCCCTTCTCCTCCATTCTCCTCTCAGGATCTTGGGCACTTATACACACGCACTGGCATGTGTTTAAGCCAGTGGGTCCAGGAGTCATACTGTGGTCGACTGTGGGAGTCCAGCGATGTAACCATTATGCCATCTGCTGGTTCCTCCTTGTCTTGTTTCTGACTTTATGCTTTTTCTTTTCTAAAATACAATTTGGGTATATATGCAGTGTTCATTTTTCTGATTTTAGAATAATAGACTCTTTGTATGTAATTTTTGGTTTACAACTTTAATAGATCAAGAAATTGAAATGACTATTCTATATCTTCCTATATCTGTGCCCTGCTAACTTTGCCTACCAGCTCTTATATCATCTTCACATTGTCAGGGTCTTCAAGTTCGTATTTTGATTATAACTATAACGCTTATCCTAGTAGTCTAATACATTTAGTATTCTCTACTAATCCTCTTTTTGTACCCTTTTTTTTCCTATTCATTTTGTGGTTAAATAAAGCTGGTCCTCTAGTATTTTGAGAAAGACCAACAGAAATAATTCCCTGATGTCTTTCATGTTTAATAACATTTTTGTTTTTGTTGCATTTATTCTTGAAACACATTTTGGCTTGGCATAATTTTTTTATGTCACACATATTTTTCTTGAGGGTTTAAAATGTATTGCTCTATTTTCATTTAGTGCTGAATGATGAGCAGTACTTTGAAGAGGAAGTGATCTTCTTATCCTTACAGCTACTTGACCTTTCACCCTGACAGTTCAAGAGATTCTTTTTCATTTGTGAAGTTTAGTTAGTTTCTTAGGCTACTTTCTGATTTTAGCTAGTTTTATTAGTTTCTCCTAGAACTGGTAGATCTTTTAATTTTTTAGACTTTGTGCTCTTTTAAACTATCATTTTGAATACCCATCCTATTTTTTTCTTTTGAGTTTTCTTCTTAAGAGATTCCATTCATGTATTGTGGGGTCATAACCTGCATAACCATGTATAAAGACTCAGTGATATGTTATTTACATGTTGAACTCTCTTTTGTCTATTTCTACGACTCCTATTTGTACAGAGTTTTTCCTTTTTTAAAGAAATATTTATTTTAATTATTTATTCATTTATTTTAATTTGACTGGAGAGAGACATGCACAGAAAGAGAGAGATAAAAATTGAGAAAGCAAGTTACCAGGTCCAGAACTAGAACTGTGGTCAGACATGTGTGAGTGTTCAGGGCCTTAACTACCATGCCACTTGCTGGCCTCTTATAGAGTTTTCTATACATGCACCCATACATATGTAGAGTTCTTTCTGTATGTATATATAGAGAGATCTATTTTTATTTTTTGAGGGGGAAGAGGTTTTTTCTATAGGGCCTGTGTGCTCGCCAGAAAGACTGAGAGAGGCAGAGAGACAGAAAGTGAGAAATCACTCCATAGGAGGGATGGCCACGCTACAATCCCTTCTCCTCCATTCTCCTCTCAGGATCTTGGGCACACATGCACATGCGCCTGGCGTGAGTTTAAGCCACCAGGTCGGGGACTCAAACTGCGGTTGACCACATGGGAGTTTAGGGAAATAGCCATTACGCTAACTGCTGGTTTTTTTTTTTTTTCTTAAGGCCAGTGTCTACATATACAATGGATACAGCAATCCAGCAATCTTAGGAAGAACTGACCTGAACTTGTCAAGCTCTTGTGCCTAGTTCATTTTGCATTGCCATAACAGAATATCACTGACTGGATAATTTATTTAAAAAGAAAAGTTATTTCTCAAACTATGGAGAGTGAGGCTATTTTGGAGTCCA
>NW_006159501.1:603835-633255 GCF_000334495.1 Tupaia belangeri chinensis | reverse complement strand
AGGAATGCCAATATTAGGTTCTAGCATTTAGTCAAGGCTTTCTTGCTGAGTCATTCTCTCATGGGAGGTAAGAGGGTGAGAGTGTGGGGTAAACACAGCCTCAAGTCCGTTTACAAATGGCCTTGATACAGTCCTGAGAGTGAAGTCCTGATGACTTAAACACTATCATTAGGCCCCACCCTTAGCATTGTTGAATTAAGTTTTCAACCCATGGTTTCTGGGAAATACATTCAAACCATAGATAGCACCATGATGTTACTATTTGAGGTCAGTTTTTCTTAGGACTGGTATATCTTATATCTCATTTTAACTTTATTTGTGTTTTTCCACTCATTTCTTTTTCATAGCAGCTCATATTTTATCTTTTCCAACTGTATCGTTATCTACTCTGAACTTTATTGTGTTTTGTGCGTTTGTTAAGTAGCGACAATTACTTCATTAAATTTTCTCAATTTTAAACCTGTGAATATTGATCAGTGTCTTTAGTTGCAGAATTTATATTGGATGATTAAAGCAAAAGGAATTTATTAAAGGGTATTTGGTAGCTCACAAGCTCTCCTGAATAGCTAGGGAAGAAAGCTTGGCTGATACCCAGACAGGGACAGCCGAGCTGGGAGAGTGTCCATGCAAACACTGGAAATGTTTTAGGAGGAGCTGACTGTTGCTATCACCTGTACTTGGCACCCAGGACACTGAGGACCATGCACTAGAAATCCCATCCCAGTGACCCAGAACCAGTGCCCTCTATCTCTGTGTATGCCAGAAGGTGTCTCCTCATGTGTGGATCCTGTTGCCTTCTTCCCCAGGTCTTTGGTGCTGATTTTATTGAGTTGAACTCTGTTCTAGGCAGAACTCTAGCTGTAAGTTTGATGAGTAGTACTTGATCATTTTCCATCCATCCAGAAAATGTAAACAGGAGTTGGGTGGATGTTGCATTAGTCGATTCACAGTATCAGTAACATCAGTGAAATGTTTATTACTGTTTTCATTTTCTTGTGGTTATGTTTTTCTGCTGATTTTTTAGTATATTCCATTTGCTCCCACTGATCCTTTTGTTATCTTACTTGTTTATTTCTTCTATTTAGTATCTATAAGTATAGGATATATTTGGGCTCCTTTTTGATTATCTTAAGCAGTTGACATTTTCTTGAAACAGCTCTGCTTGTAGTAAAGAAGCAGAGAAGTACTCCAGGCTAGCAGAATTTTTTTTAATATATCCCAGTGTTATATTTGTGAGTTCTTATAGCTTTTATTTCTCTTTTCACTCATTAGAGACAAGTATCTATAAGACTTCAAAAATATAAAGTTCTCATCTTTTCCCTTGTGTCGCTTAAATTATTTCTCATTCCTTCCTACCTCTTATGGATTTTTCCTTCCTTTTATCTTATATTTTTTTATTGCCAGTGTGTGTGTGTGCTTACTAGAGAGAGAGACAGACAGACAGAACAGAGAAAGAGATAAAGTGTCCCCTCGCCCCTGCCCAGTGGGGCATGATCATACTGCAATCCATTTTTCTCTAATTTCCCATTCCATCAGTATTTGGGGCATACATTCACATATGCCCACCTGGCACGTTTTTCAAGCCACGAGGGCTGGGATTTGAATCATGGTCAACCATGAGGGATTCTTCTCCCAATGCACAACACTTAACCACTGTACTACAGGGCTGGTCCTAACTCCTATGTTCTTGATCAAACATTATCCAGGAAGCTCTCACTGTGAGATGTGCATTTAGGCACCTGGTTATGCATCTCAACATATCTCCTCCACCAGAAAAAAATGCACTTTGATTTCTCTCTCTGAAATATGTAATCATTCAGTTCTACTTTCTTCCACAGTCCTGTTCAATCTGCACTGCATTTTGATGTACTTGACTATTTTGTGCTTATAACTGTCTGCTAGTCCTGGTAGGTATGTGATTTACAGCTTTTTTTAGCTTTTTTCTTTTCATTCTTCTTGTTGGTTTTACATGATTTATGAGAGGTGGAAGAAAAGGTTGATTTCATACTGACATTTCCAAACTTGCCCCTTCTTAAATCTCTTTCTTCACTTTCTTTCTTGACTCTGTGTTACAGACTGCTTCTTTCTGGTGGCCTTTGCTAGAGTTTTCACCATTTTCTAAGCTTTTTAACTGCTAGAACAGTACAGGATTCAGTCCCTAGAATTTCTCATCTTTGTCTGTGTTCACCAGGTCCCAGGGCTTAGTATTTACTGATGCTCCCCATATTTGCCTCTACATTACCAGCCTTTCTACAGAGCCCCAAATTCACCTGCCCATTTGGCTACTCAACATGGTTGCTTAGATATCTACTTGGCATCTCAAATTTATCATGCACAGAACTAGCTCCTTTTATCCCCCTTTAGACTTATAGCACCATCCTTTCTATATAGTTCCTTAGGTTCGATTTTGGAATTCTCTTTTCCCCCATTCCACAGCAGTACTATTAGTCAAGTATATCAGTTCTATCTTGAACAGAAATCTAGCATCCTGCCATTTATCACTATTTCCATGCATAACTCCATTCTAATGTACCATGATTTCTCCCTGGACTATTATAGAAATCTCCTAAATTGGTTACTTCTTTCTAGTCTGCTCTGCTACAATCTAGTTTGCATGTAGCAGCTAAAGAAATCCATTAACACATGTTAAATCATGTGATTTTTTTTCTTCCATTGCTTTTCATCACTCTTAGAAAATAAATCCAAGCCAGTGGTTTGTAAGGGCCTATTGATCTGGCATTTCTCTGTTGACACTTCTCCTGCTGCCCTCCACATCTCATGCTGGCCTCCTTGCTGGTTTTCAAGGAATCCCATATGTACCTGCCTCAGATCCTTTGCACTTAATTGTCCTCTAGCCTGGAACACTCTTCCCACCACATCTGTTTACTGGTCTCCCTCACTTCCTTTATATCAGATTTCTTTAAAAAAAATACTAAAAGCAAAAAAACAAGACAAGACAAAACAAAAACCCAAAAAACAAACTTCTTTCAGAGGGTGTGTGCATTGTCAGAGAGAGAGGGAGTGACAGAAAATAAGAAAGTACCCTTCCATGAGGAATGGTCACACCACAATCTCTTCTCTATTTTTCCTTTTTAGGGGGGATTTTGGGTATACACACATGCATGCCTGGCATGTTTCTCAATCTGCCAGGATTCTTTATTTTATTTTATATTTTATTATTATTATTTTTAACACTTGATTGGTATATATCATTTGCCTTGTGAAGAGAATTTACCCAACATGAAATACTTCTCAGACCAGTCCTGTTGAGAATACTATACATGTTATCATTAATAGGTAATAAACCATTTCTGTGTCCCACAAATGTCATCCCTCTCTATTTTTCTCCCTGATTTTCTTCCCTATACTCGCCCCTTCTCCCCTCACACCCTTGTTCCACACAGCCTTCAGTGTCCATAACTATTTTCATTGTTTTCATGTCCTACAGATTTTTCATCTTTATCACGGAGTGCAGATAGTTGGCATATATTAAGTAGATACATACAATATCTTTATTTCATAGCTAATCTGCCAGGATTCTTACCACACAGCTGCCCATGTGGGGTTCAGTCACCTTAGCCACCCTGGCTGACCTCAATTTCTTCTTCTTATAAAGACCTTTTCTTCTCATTCTATGTAAGTTTGTCAACCTGATTAAACTCAGTATCCTTTACTCCTTGATGTAACAACTGTAACAATGTGTTTGCTGTGTGCTTTTCTCGCCCTCACTAGAATGTGGACTTAAGGACTTGGTCTTTCTTGGACTCTTAACATGTCCCTCCCCGTAGTGAATGACACAGAGTCGGATTTCAATGCAATATTGAAACAATAAATTAGTGGACACTTAAATGTCTTATTTGTTGTGGTTTGCTTCTCAGTTTCTTGCTGTTAATGTGGCTTTGAGGTCATCCCATTTCATTTTACAATGGGTCCATAAACTTTCAAATGTTCAACTATTTTGGCTTCAAGTCTTTCAACCTTGGCTTGATAAAAGTTCTGAAGTCTGACAAACTCATCAGTAAAGTTTATCAGGTCCTGCTTTAAATCGTGAGTCTCTGAAGAGGGATAGAGGTTGATTTTATTCACCGGGAAGTCTTCTCTGTCTCACAGTCTGGCACTTTTCCACATACGTGAAGCAAAGATTTGGTATAGCTCTCCAAAATAGTTCTCCACCTTTGTGAAAGCATCTTGTCATGGTCTCATTTGAGAATTCCAGTTTTCCAGGCTGTTTTTCTACATCTTCCCCCATGCATGACTGCCAGGGACCCTGGGCTAAGGCCCCAAAACAGGGACATTGAGGTGCCCGGGAGCACATCACCACCCAACACATGCTGAGGTTTGTTCAGCACAACCTCAATGCAGAACCTCTTCAAAGTACTTGATATTAATTTATTTATTAAGTCCTTGTGACAAACTAGGGAGGAAAGTCTGTTTAATTTTGATTATCATTTTACAAATTAGGAGACAGAGACAAGAAGAGGTTCCTAATATGCCTAAGGTCACACCACTAAAGTGCGGTGAAAAGAGGCTTCCAACTCTGGCCTTTGCTTCAGAGCTCACCCTTTATTCCATCTCTGTTCTGCCTTTTCAGGGAGAAAATCATTCTATGTGGAGTAGTGACCCAAAAAGTGTAATGAGTGGTGAGTTTGGGTAATAGTGAGCCGATCATGGAAGAAATCAGACTGAGAACCCCAGATTTCTCTTTTAGTCCAATGGTATTTCTATTCTTCGGTACTGATTCCAGCATAGAAAATGATATTTAAAAATCAATCAAAGAAAAGACCAAGCCAATAATGATTATATGAACAGTGTGATTGATATTATTTACTCTACCTAGATTAAAATGTTCCCTAAGAAAAAAAATCTATAAAGACAACATGAGCAGTTGTATAAAGCTATGTGGAACTTTCCAGATAGTAAAATAGATGTCATAAATTATTTCTGACTCTGTGGAGAGGGTAATTCTCTTTCATGTCAATATAGTAAGCTTAGAAAACAATATAATCAAGGGATTCTTTGTATTATATTAAATTCACCTGATTCAATCTGTAACACCCCTCCCATGACCCTTCTAAGTGCTTTTCTTTCAGGGACCACTACACTAAACCTAAATTGAAGATATTTAGGGAGATCGGAGGGGTAGGAAAGCAAAGCTACTCTTTCTAATGCATATAGAACCCCCTATATAAACACAACAAAACATTGCACAAATCTTAGTCACCAGGCTTTGCTCTTGGTTCATTATTGTCAAATTCTTGAGAGACCTGTCTATATTTATTATTTGTGGCTTACAAGAGCTCTTCCCATCTCTCTCATCCCCAACCCCGCACACCAAACTTTCTTTTTCCCACTGAAGCATAGTTTAATATATTTCCATAGGCCTTTAGAGTGGTCATGTTTTCTTCTCTACTGACATTGGAGTAGACTCATCTGCATTTGATCTAAGATCTCAATTCATACATTGGGGTAAAAAAAAAAAGAAAAGAAATGTTTTTAGTGACAGATGGACCTAGGTTCCAAGTCTACATTTACCCTGATCAATGGTGTGACCTTGGATAAGTCAACACACTTACCTGAGTCTCAGTTCTCTTGTCTGCAAAAAGAAGGTAACAGCATTAGCGCTATAGGGGTTACGTGCTGTGCATGGAGAGCCAGACCCCGCATGGCCAACTGTGGTTAGAATCTATGCCCTGGAGTCTTGAAACACATGCTGGGGGGTGTGTGTACATGCCCTAAATCCAGATGGGATGGAGAAATATAGAAAAAATTGCAGTGTGATCACACCCCATTAGGGGTGATTTCTCCTTCTCTTCCTCGTGAGCTCATACACCCTCTTAATAAAAAGGGGAGGAGGGCAATTATTTTCCTTTCCAAAGGATTAGTACTAAGATTAAATGAGACCTTTCATTTATGTGCCAACATGATCATAACTAATCAATATTAATCAATTTTAATTATCTTCACTACATTAAGATATGTGTGCAGGATTCCTCTAATACTCCTGTATTCATGATTGCTTAGTGAGAGAAGGCTGTGACAAGGTATGATGAAGTACAAATCTAAGGAATTACTGCTATAAACCTGGTCCATTTCTTGAGTTTTATTAAAAGCATCAAAATAAAAGAAAAATATTTTACATTGGGAGGAACTTGATTATCTATCAATAAGAATAAAAGGTCTTACTCTGTTTGCCAGTAACTGCAACAATTATTCCCCAAATCATTAAGTTATATTGCTGAAAGCCATAATGAAATAATCCTTAACTCTGAAGCATAAAATACCATAAAATTCTTACACAAATTAAAAGGACCTCTTTTCTTCTAAAAAAGGATGTCTGACTATAAAATATTAAGTGCTTTTCTAGAAAGTACCACCATCCTTACTATGGGAGGAGAGTTTAATCAGTCATGCCTGAGTTGAAACCATTCAAGGTCACTCCTGGGTGGGTCTGTGAGTGGGTGGGGGTGAAAACACAGAAGATAAAAAATTTTTTCCAAAACTCCACTTTCCTTGTCTTTGAGGCAGAGCCAACCTGGCTTATCAGGTGTTGGGACAGTGTTCCAATATTATACTCTGGCATATATATTTTCTCGATTTCAGAACTGTCTGCAGAAGAATGCATATACAGATTTCTGTGATGTTTCCATCCAGTGAAGTTAGGTCATTGTCAAGGTCCCTAGAATGGGTCAGAGTCAGGTAAAATCTATATGGTTAGCTTGTCATTGAAGTCTCTTAATTAGACAGGTGTGTCAGAAGGAGCGTCAGAGTGATCTGCCTTATACCAAGTTTAGGGTGAGGATCACTAGTCAAAATATTAATTGATCAGGTGGATGGAAGCTGTTGTCCATTCCTCTATTTTTTAGTGTTGACCCTTTCTAAGTTCTAAGTTCTTTGTACCTCAAAAAGCAGCTTAGAAAGTAGAGGGACTATCAATGTGATTTGCATCCACTGCTCTGTTTCGGCTGACCCAAGCTGTAAGTAGAGGCCAAGGTGGCCACGGGAGAGGTTTGATCTGTTTCAGGCTCAGCTGCCTGAGAGAAGTAAGGCACAACAGACTAGACTTCAGTAAGAGGGAAGCAGTGCTCTTGAACAGATGCAAGCTGTAATCTTAACTTCTGGGTCGATTCCTCTGCTCATTTCATTTTGTACATGGGGAACTTGAAGCCCACAGAAGTAAAGGGACTTGTTGGAGATCCCAGGGTTAGTTAGTATATATGAGGATAGCCACTTTTTATCATGAACCTGCCATATTGGTTTTCTATAATGATCATAATAATCCTACAGCTTAAGAGTAAATGGCCCAGTTTAGAAAGGAAAATGAAAATCCAGTCAAACTGTCTGGATTTGATCTCTAGCGCTGTTCCTTACTGGCGAATTGACATCTGGACTATGAATTAAGCTTCTCATGTCTCAATTATGTCTTATGTTTAATAATTGTACCCACTCCCTTAGAATTCTTAGCACTTCACGAGATGATGACAGATGTTCGATGAATATTGTCCTTTATCATTGCCCCTTATCTACAGCTAGCTCTTTTAGATTTGGGACCCCACCCATGAAGGCCCATGGTGGCGCTCTCACCTTAATGCCATGTTGCTGCCCGTCCCACCAGGTGACCTGCAACTCCCACTGCTCAAACAGGGCACTCATCTTCCAGGGCACTCACTCCTCTTTGTTAGTGGGTGGTTTAGAAAGTGAAGTTCTTATCTGTTTTGCACTTTTCTTCACACCTCCCATTTTTACAGGGGACCTACAGTGGGATATCTGGGAAGAGGGGTGACTGGAGAGTGCAGGAAATCCTTTTTGGTCCTTTTGAACACCCAGGCAAAACCTTAAGAAGTGCTGTCACCTTTGTTGACTTTACCAGCCTAGGCGATTGGGTCCTTAGCCCTTTTAATCTCAGTAACCCAAAGTTACCTGACTTGAGGAGACTGACATACCTTGACATAGCTTACAAAAAAACAATAAATATAAAACCAAAATTATCATTTAGTGACATAGTGACACTAAATGATACTATAAATTAAAAATAAATTTGTTAGTTTTACAAGATGGGCTTTTATTTTTTTGTTTGTTTGTTTGTTTTTGGTTACAGCAAGGTTTAAAGTCTCCAGTAACTGAGTGACATAAGAAATCAAATAAAAATCAAATTGTTGCTTAGAATGTGTCTAACTAATTCTCTCATTCACAAATATTAGGAGACTCCTATTTGCCATGCAGTGTACTATGTCCTAAAGTTATAGCAGGAAAAGAGATATAATAATAATAAATAACAGTTATAATGCATACATATTATTTTAAATTCTATGTATGTGGACTACTTATACATGAGGAGACTTCAAAAAGTTCATGGGAAAGTGCAGTGAATGGCTGGTTTCTTGGTACAGCAGTAATACACTGCTCAGGAGAAGCCAACTCCCTTATGGTAACTGCAGTTTGCATTGCCAGCCTGGTCAGACTGAAATGCCCAAGCTCACGTGCCAGTGGCCAAGATCCAGTGGGCTGGAGGACTGGATGAAGGGGCTCTCAGTGTGACCAGGCCCTGTTGAGGGTACTTCTTCTTCTGTCTCATGTGCATACATATCCTCTATCATGACTAAAGAAAAAAATGTAAAAAAAGAAATCTGGAATTAAAGTACAAATTTATGGGGCTGGAGATAGTGTAGAGGTTAAGGTGTCTGCGTTCCACGTGGCTGACTATGAGGTTCAAGTACTGGACCTGGTAGCTTGAAAATCATGCCAGATGCATGTGTGTGTGTGCCCCAAATCCTGAAAGGCAATGGAAGAGAAAGAGTTGAGCCATGGTTATCCCTCCTGGGGGGTGATTTCTCATTGTCTCTCTCTCTTTCTGTCTCTGTCGCGTGTATATACTCTATAGAAAAAAAAAGCACAAATTAATTTTGGTAAAAAACATCATTGAAATCCATGCATTTTTTTCATAATACACATTTCCATGAACTTTTTGCAGATATCTCATATACGTTATATATAAGTAAGCCTCATATAGTGCTTACCCCATGTCAGAAACTGTTCTAAGTGCTATGTATACTAATTCCTTGATTCTTGTAACCAGTCTATAAAGTTATTGCTGTAATCAT
This sequence comes from Tupaia belangeri chinensis, assembly GCF_000334495.1. Classification (NCBI taxonomy): domain Eukaryota; kingdom Metazoa; phylum Chordata; class Mammalia; order Scandentia; family Tupaiidae; genus Tupaia; species Tupaia belangeri. Next base: position 624,157 of record NW_006159501.1, on the reverse strand, counting down.
CCCTAGTTTCCAGATGAAGAACATGGAGCACAGGGGATTGTCATCTATTCCAGTCACCAGTGAGTAAAGTAAGCAAGCAATTCCATCTAATGTAATAAAGGCACAGGTAAGGCAGGTGGAGGTGCATGAGAGCACACAGAGAGGCACCCAGCCCAGAGCTTATGGGCCAGGGAAAGTGAAGTCACACCGAAAATTGATGAATACCTAAGAGAGTGCCAGAGAAGAGAGGAGGGGAGCTTATCAGGCATTTGTGCAATACGGTCTGAGATTATCTTGGGAGAGGAAGGCCTGTCTGAAAAGACTGCAGTGCTTGGCAGGAGGTAGGTTGTGAAGGCTTTTAAACAAGGTCTGAGCATTTAAGTTTTATACTGAACATAGCGGGAAATAATTGAAGGGATTTAAGTAGGACAGTAACATGAAATGTATGATTTAGAAAGATTTTTCTGCTGTAGTGCCTAGAAAAAATGAAAGAGAGATGGGGGTGGAGTGGGCCTGGAAGCAGAAATCTAAGTTAGGAAGACACTGCTGAGAAATGCTGGTGGCTTGAACTATGGTGGTGGCAAAGGCAGTAGTAGGAGAGAACACATTTCAAAGTAATTTAGAGGGCAGGATCAACAGAAGATTAAGTGAGCAAATCCAAAACTTAAAAACTTAAGCAAATTATTGGAAAATGCAACAGCAACAACAACAACAAAATAATAAGGAAAGGAAGGTAGGAAATACAGCAGCAGCAAGCTCCATGGTGTCCACCTCTGTGTTGGGGGTTGACCTCCCTGCAAGAGGAGAAACTGCCTTCTTGTCAGTTTGTGAGGGTCCTCTGCCATAACAGCAGTGCCTGGGTGACTTTACCTTTGCTATGCTTTGGAGGTTTACCAGCTTCTTCTGATGAAATGCCACTACCTTCATTTCGCCAATTCTTTTGTATCAGGAGGCATTCTGTCTCCCTGAGGCGGCCCTGCACAATTCTGCTGTGACCTATTTTAAGTTGGTTTCACAGTGTTACATCCCAGAGAGAACACTGTTCAGAGGTCAGTTTTTGGGGTGCACCACATGCAGATGTCTCCTGCACAAAGTCTCTGTCTTGTCTTGGGACATCTTGGGGGTCACAGCATCATCCCTGTCCCACGACTAAGGCTTGCAATCATTACTGTGCAAAGCACACTGCACCAGTGCCTTTCAGTGTGGTCTCTGCAACAGGGTGGATGAGTGCAGGTGCCGAACAGTGCAGGGCAAGTGTGAAAAGCTGAATCATTTCTCAGGCGATGTGCACAGGTAGTGGCAGGCCCAGTGCTCACATTTCAAAGTCTTGGAAATTCTGTTACGCAATATTATTTTGTTTAGAATAGTCTCCAAACTCATCAGCTGGGGGAACATTATGCACTTACTACATGTACATGTATGTGTGTAAATATATGTATGCATGTATATGTGTGTGTACACACAATCACACACCACACATACACATGCACATGCTTGCCTGAGGGTGAAGACTATTTGAGTCTTTCTCATTCATTGTTGTTCTCTAACATATAGTACAAAGCCTGGCACTAATATTATGCAATTAATTACAATATAACAGATTATAGCATCCACCTTTCTTGTAGAGTTCTAGATTTTTTTTAAGACGTACTGAATTTTATTTACCATCATCATTATTTTTTGTAACCAGAGAGAGAGACAGGGAAAGTGAGAAAGCAAGCCACTAGGTCTGGGATTTGAACTGTTGTCCACCATATGAAAGTCCAGCACTTTTACCACCATGCCACCTGCCAGCCCCACTTTATTTTTTAAATGAAAGATAATACCTATCCTCCAGAAAAATCATAATCACGGACAACAAGTGCCATAGCTGAGGTCTATAGTGATGCTGGTGCCACTTTGCTGAGAAAGTGAGATTTTTCATAGAAATGTGCATATTATCTCACCTCACTCCTCTCATGATGCCCACTGTGGGTTGGGCCTAAAGCTGGTGCCCCATACACACACTTCTCTGACATGATTCATCTCCCTCTCTGAGTCTGTACACTTGTAGTCCTGACCACCTGCTCTGAATCACTATCTGATATGGTCCATGCAACCTTTTTTTTTCTGTTTCTCTATTTTGATGGTAAAAGGTTACAGGTTCTCAGCTGTCATTCATCCTATAACCACGCTCTGCCAGGCTTCTGTCTGTCAATCACCTCCCACAGTCAGGGACATTTATCTGTCTGGATTCCTGAAAGGTTACAGACACTAGTAATAGGAGACGTCTGTTTGCTTCAGCCGTAGTGAGAACTGTGTCAGGTGCAATTAAATTTTGAGGACATCAGGACTAGCAGTTAGCGTAATGGCTCTGTCGCTGGACTCCCCTGTAGTCGACTGTGGATCAACTCCTGAACCTGGTGGCCTAAACTCATGCTGGGAGCGTGTGCGTGCGTGTGTCCCAGATCCTGAGAGAATGGAGGAGAAGGGATTGCGGTGTGGCCATCCTCCTGGGGGATGATTTCTTGCTTTCTGTCTCTCTGTCTCTCTCTGTCTTTCTGGCGAGTGCACGCACGCACCCTAAAACAAAAAAAAAAAAAAAAAATTGAGGACATGATAAAACTCAACCCACAGAGATCCTGTGTAATCTAAAACATTACTTCAATCTAGAAGAAACTGAATGAAAGGGGTAATTATTTAGAGTTGAGACCTCTAAGGAGGTTCCCTGGGTGAAGTTGATAATGCTGAGTTCTTGCTCTTGTGGTCTTTAAAATGTTAGGGGGAGTAGACATAGAATTGGCTGAAAGATCAGAGATTAGTGATTCCTGTCCAACATTTACATTTGGGTATATTTTGCAAGGCCCTTCCTTATCCCTCTATGCTTCCAATTTTATTTGTAAAATTAAAAGCTGTACTAGATATCTGAAGTCTCATTCAGGTTGGACATCTTACTTTTGATTACAAGAAACCTTCAAGCACACACACACACACACACACACACACACACACACACACACAAAATCAGTCCTTCTGCGGCCCTAGGAGTATCAGACCCCATTGTGGTAAACATGGGGATGCCGAAAACGCAGGTTCAGGCTGATGTTTGTGCCCATCTGTGAGTTCTGAGAGGGGCCACCTCATCACACGCAGTACCATGCACTAAAAATTCTGGATGAAAGTCTTATCTCTCCAAAGCCCAAGTCCTTCAGCAGAAAGATCAAACAAAAGCCATGTGTGACAGTCTGTCATCGAGAGGATGGGGTACTAGTGCTTTTGGTATGAGCTGCCAGCACAGAAGCATGGACAGCTGCTTTCCTCTCCTGGCTGTGTTCTGGGGAGAATTTATAACTTTTCCAAGGAAAGGTCAGAATAGGAGGAAGACCTTGGAAGCATTCATGAACAGACTTTCTTGGAAGTGTGTTACAGACTGAATGTGTCCTCCCAAAATTCACATGTTGAGATCCTAACCATCAATGTGATTGTATTTGAAGGTATAGACTTCAGGAGGTGATTAAGTCATGAAAGTGGGGCCTCATGATTGGACTTAGCACCTTTTATCATAAAAAATAATCCTCAGAGGACTCCTTTGCCTCTTCTGCCTTGTGAGAATGCAGCAAGAAGACAGCTGAAAGCGAGGAAATGGGCCCTCCATGGACATCGAATCTGCCAGTGCTTTGATCTAGGACTTCTAGACTCCAGAACTTTGAGAAATAAGAAATAAATTTCCATTGTTTATAAACTACCACATCTATAGTATTTTTGCTAATGCAGCCTAAAAAGACTAAGGCACATTTTAACTTGTAGCTACCATCAAGTGATATTACACCATTTAACTTATAGTATATAAGAACTTATGGTAGTTCTTGGTGTCATTAAGCAGTTCTACTTCTCTCCTCCTGGATTTTGTGCTATTATCGTCATATATTCTACTTATACATTGAAATTTACTTATATGCTGGTACATTATTGATTGATATTTTGCTTATATGTTTTACAAATATGTATTAGTTTTTTAATACACTTTTTTATTTTCCTTAAGGGGTTTGTTATGTTTTAAGTATATTTAAATAATAAGGTAAATAGTATCTATATTTACTCGCACGACTATAATTTCTGGTACTTTTTGTTCTTTTGTGCAAAACCATATTCCATTTTATATAATTTTCCTTCTTCCTGAAAGACTTACTTTAGTATTTTTATATGTATGTTTATAATTAATTCTTTCAGCTTTTGTCTGTATGATGTATTTATTTTGTTTTCTTTTTTTTCTTTTTCATTTTTGTCATAGAGCATGTGCATTGGCTGGAGAGAGACAGACAGAGAGACAGTGAGAAATCACCCCTCAAGGGGGATGGTCGTACCATAATCCCTTCTTCATCCTTTTCTCTGGGTTTTGAGCATGCATGTCCACATGCCCAGAATGATTTTTCAGGCTGTCAGGTCTGGGACTTGAACTACAATAAACTATGTGGGGAAACCCACATGCCACCTGCTGGCCTTATTTTCCCTCCAGTTTTAAAAGACATTTTTATAGATGAATAATTAGAAATCTTTCCTTTTTGAATTTTTATTATGTTTTTCCACTCTTTTCTAGCTTACATTGTTTACAACAAGAAATCTGGTATTCTATTTACCTTGTTCCTCTGGGATGGTTTTCTTCAAGCATAATTTAGTTAGTCTTTTTCCTGGCTAGGGCTCTTCCCTGAGGCAGAGTTAGGATCAGGAACTCAAGGTAGAACATGTTCATGATCAAAACTAACTTTAGGATGAGAAGACTAGAATCTGGTTGTCAGATTTAATTAGACACTAAAGCCAGAAAAAAAAATGTAATCTAGTTTCCACATTGTTATAGTAGAAAGATTACATTATTCCAAGCATTTCATTTGATTTCTTTAGAAATTGCCATTTTAGTGTATTACTATATGGTAGATATTGGCTATCTACTTTCTACCCGCTGGGGTGTGGGGCTGACAGGGGATGCCAGTTGTCTCCTATCAACGTTTTGTGCAGTTGTCCCCTATCATGGTCCTCAATTGTTCCTTCTGTCTTCTACTCAACTTTTTACTCCTGTCACTCCCCAAACATGGGCTGATTCTGGACCCAGTGCCTGTCTGAGATCCTTTGGATAGATGTGTTGCTTCTTCCTCTGGGGCTTTCATATGGCATATTCTATGCTACTGTGTTCTGTACCCATTTCATTTGACAACACATATATAACATGTTCTTTCAGAATTTCTACAGCTGTATACCAATGGCATTTTTATTCCCCACTTTCTTCTTGTTGACACTATTGGCTTATTCTTTCTTGTTCTTTTATTTTTATTACTTTAGTGAGATCTCAGAATAAAGGGAAGTAAACTTGTGCATCTAGACTTTCACCTGAGGTTTAAGACACCTCTGTATTTTTTTTTCTTCAAATGAGTAAATATGCTCTTAAGTCATTATGAGACAGGTTTAGAGAGTCATTGCGAGTTGTAATTGGAGTTTGAGTCATATTCTTTGGCAACATCATTGGCTATTGAAATACTGCATTATATACATTAAATCCATGCACTGTTCTTTCTACCACTGTCCTTCTCAGTAAGGATTGGGCAGTTTCTGATTCATCACTGTAGTTCTCTTGCAAAATTCTGCCTCAAATTAACGTCTTATTGTTAACTAAACAAACCTTCATGAACTAAATGGCCTATGAGACCTGTTTGAGCCATAAGAATTTGTGATCTATAAATTCTGTTTTAAGACTAGATGAATTCTGTTATACTGTCTTCTCCATCTTCCTTTGTGGCAGAGATTTTGTTATTTGAAATGGACTGACAGAAGAAATTACTCTACTTCACATTTCTCTAACTTTGGCTTTTCACAAATAATGATCTTGTGCTCTGTAGTGCCGAACTTTCTACCTTTATAATGAGATTCACAGAGAACAGATATCCAGAAATCAATTGATTGATGATATAAGGAAAAAAAATCCCTGTAATGCCCCCAATCCACTCCTGAGCACTGGAGATTCAAAGCTGTATCGGACATATTTTCTGTCCCAAGTTCTTAGCTGGGATACATAAAATGATTCTTGAAATACAAGGTCCACCCCAAAACATCAAACTTCAATTTGACAGCATTAATTTAAAGACAGAAGCAATATAAATAAAACTTCTCTCAGATGATCAGTTCCTTTGGATTTATCAAAGCCAATGTAACCCTTTGGTATACCTAACATTGATAGCTCCAGAAGTGAGTAAAATCTAGTCCCTTGCCTTCCCCAGTTGTTTTCTCAGGATGGATTTCCAGAGTTCAGGTAGATAGAAGAGAAGAGCTGAAAGGTTCCAGAGTAGCTATCTGTTAACTTTGAATGAAGGTGAAATAAGCACACCTATTTCTAAATCATCTTTACTTTGTATTGGAACCCATGGAATTGCAGTTAAAAGGACTACTTGAACATCCTATTCATGCTATCTAAAAGAAAGAGAATGAATTTTCTGGCCATATAGGAAAATCCTTATTGAATGTCCCATAATGAATCAATTATAAGAATGCATTTATTGGGACCAGCAGTTAGCGTAATGGCTATGTCACTGGACTACCACATAGTCGACCGCAGTTCGAGTCCCGGACCCAGTGGCTTAAACTCACACCAGGTGCATGTGCGTGCGTGCCCAAGATCCCAAGAAGAGAATGGAGGAGAAGGGATTGCGGTATGGCCATCCCCCCTGGGGGGTGATTTCTTGCTTTCTGTCTCTCTGTCGGTCTGGTGAGCACACGTGCCCTATAGCAAAAACCTCTCCAAAAAAAAAAAAATAGTATGCATTTATTAAAGAAGGCAAGAAGAAACTTTTGGGGTGATGAATATGTTTATTGTATAGATTATAGTAATGGTTTCATGGTTAAATATTTATCTCTAAATTCATCAAGTTGTCTACTTTAAAAAATGTACTGCTTTTACGTCAATCATTCTTAAATCAAGTATTTTTAAAAGGAACAAATTTGTAATTGCCCACATTTCAACCAAATTGCTCTGATTTTATTTACTTATATTTTAAGTTTTTTTTTCTTTCTTTCTTTCATGAGAGGGAGAAAAAAAAGATAGGAACCACCAACAGAGGCTTCACACCGTGATCCACCCTCACCCTCAGCTAGCCAGGATCATGGGCTTTATACACATGCCCAGTGTGTACAGGGAGACCTGAGGCTATGATCTTGGGACTTTTCCATGTGGCGTCAGGGTTGCAGAGTCTTGCATAACCACTGTGCCATGGGAGCTGGCTTTGCTCTTCTTTTATTATGCCCTCTATACCTAATCATAAATATTTTCTATTCTGGTAGAAAAAAAAAGACCTTATTCCTCTAGAATGTGCTCATAATTGTACTTTGCTGAGGGCATTGCTCTGGGTCCTGTTAAATATTACATTGCATGGTAGTATACTGTATTACGATGAACATCGCACACATTTGCATTTTAATGTGTATGATGAATCTCAATTAAATCTCTCTTGAGTCTGTTTAAAGACCATTTTTTCCTCATATTATGGCCTCTGGAAATGCCAATATTGCAGCAGTGATAACCTTGAAAGTGCTGCCAGTGGATAATCTTATTGACTTAATTACAAAAAAAAAAAAAGAAAAGAAAGAAAGAAAAGAAAAGGGAAAAAAAAAAAAGTTATCCCAGAGGAACCCAGAACATGAACTTGGAGAGACGAAAAGTGTCCAGTGTCCCAGTTTGCTGTACTGATAGGAGGGGAAGATAGAATTTATTTATTTATTTGTTAGAATTTTGGAAGACTTTTTTTTTTTTCCAACAAATGTAACAAAGTAACTGCACATTTGCAAAACCATTCTACTGTCCAGCACATTGACCTAAAATAGGAAAGCTTAGCCAGGTTAAAGCTAGGAGAGATCCCTTGGGAACCAGCAATTAGCGTAATCGCTATGTCGCTGGATTCCCACGTAGTCGACCGTGGTTCGCATCCCGGACCTGGTGGCTTAAAACTCATGCCGGGTACGTGTGTATGTGTGCCCAAGATCCTGAGAGGAGAATGGAGGAGAAGGGATTGCGGTGTGACCATCCCCTCTGGGGGGTGATTTCTTGCTTTCTGTCTCTATGTCTCTGACAAGCACGCGCCCCCTGTAAAAAAACCCAAAAAAAAAAAAAAAAAAAAAAAAAAAAAAAAAAAAAACAACTAGGAGAGATCCCTAATCTCATATTATAATCTGAAAAATATCTGTCAGATGGAATTTTTTTTTAAAGCAAATCAGGACTGACCTGAGCTTAACAAACAACAACCATCATTCACATCAAAGTTAAGGTACATGTAGAAAAAGTATAAAGATTTCTGAAGATCCCCACTAGTGTCTTCAGACATAGAGGTGATAATACTGGAGCATAGAGAGACCACACACAAGGCAGGAGAAAAACATTGGAACATTTCAAGTTCCTTCCACTACTGTGGATTAGCAGAGATTGGAGGACTCGGAGAAAGTCTGCGTGACCATTCTTTATCATTGTCTTCTTTAGTCTGATGGCCAAACAGGAGAGACGATACGTGGACATGAGCCAGTTTCGAGCAATAAACCTAGCTCCGGGAAAATGATACAGCTATCCACCAAACAGAAGCAAGAGATGACACATTGCTCCTCAACTTCTCCCTGACTCAAAGTGGGCAACTAATTCATGACTGTGAGATGAAACCCAAGACCTAGAAGCTCCCCACCCCTGAAAGAATAGTTGTATACTGAAAACTGTGAAGATGTTCCTTCTTTTACAGACAAATTCTATAGTTGGGCAAAGGGACAGCAGTTTGGAGTTGATAATCAGGAGAGAAACAGACATGCAATTGACAGAATGACATACTTAGTAGAAAAGACCTTAAAACAATAACGGTAAGTAGTATAAACATACCCAAATTTTAAAAGAAAACATAACAAAATCTTGGTCCCAGCAAATATGCCAGGTACATGTACAATGCATGCCCAAGACTCTGATGGGATGGAGAAATGAAGGGAAAATGATTGCGGCATGACCATACACTATTGAGAAGCATTTTCTCTCCCTGTAGTGAGCACATTGTCCTCTGACAATAAAGACAATTTTAAAAAGTTAAAAAAAAAAGAAGGATACTGAATGGAGATTAATTAAACAATGATAATAAAAGGAAAAAATATTCTTGCAGTTGTTCAAGTCAATGATCATCTTAGAGTTAACTTCAATTGTTCTCATTTACATTTAAATCCAAATCAGTAAATTATTTTACGTCAAGTTTTTTTTTTTTTTTTTTTGAGAGGTTTTCACTATAAGGCATGTGTGCTCACCAGAAAGAGAGAGACAGAGAGATTGAAAGCAAGAAATCCCGGCCCCCCCACCCCAAGGCGGATGGCCACACTGCAATCCCTTCTCCTTCATTCTCCTCTCAGGATCTTGGGCATGCACGCACATGCACCTGGTGGGAGTTTAAGCCATGGGGTCCAGGACTCAAACTGTGGTCGACCACATGGGAGTTCAGTGACATAGCCATTACACTAACTGTGGTCCCTTTTACCTCAATTTTACAGTATGTCTTCTTACTACTTCACTATTTATGTCGCAGCTTTAGCAGCTTTTATTACTGTGCTCAAAATCCTCCAAAGACTTGTATATTTATCAGAAATAAAAACAAAATTGTACATGACTACTGAGTACTATATGATTGGCCTGTTTTGATCTCATTTTGTTAATTTCTTAGCTCACTTTTTTCCTACTGTTATTGATTCCTTGCTTCTCTTTAAATTTAACAAAAGGAATCCCATTTTATGGCTGTTGAACTTCCTAGAATGTTGTCTCTACCTGGAATTCTATCTTGCTCCTGAAATTTGCACACCTTCCTGACATCCTTATTTCTAGTCTCTGCTCACCTTATGACTGACCACTCTATGAAAAACCACTTGCTCCATCATTTCTGCTGGCCAGGAAGAACAGACTCCCTCTCCTGAACTATCCTTGATTTGCTCATTTGCTGGCCTTTGGTATCACAGAAGGAACTTTCTCATCATCCAACACATGTTTCTCTCTTTCTTAAACAACAGAACCTCCAAATTTTAGGCACACACACACCACACATAATAAAGACTATATATATATATATATATATATATATATAGTCTTGACTATATACACACACACACACACACACACACACACATATATAATCTTCCCTTATAGCTATATATATTCATATGAATAAAGCCTTCCCAACAGAAATTCCATGGAAGTGGTATGTGCACCTTTCAAGTTATATCCTTCAAAGGAAAGCCTTTTCCCTGATTTCTTTTTTCCTACCAACTAGAATGTAGATCAGGTTGTTGGACCATGAACTGCTGATGTGAACCATAAGGTAGAAGCTATGTGTTAAGGGCACAGATCAAGTAAGAAGCAGCTTAAGCTTCTACCGATCATAGAACTGCTGTACTCCTCCTAAAGACTAGGCTTACATGAAAGAGGAATTCATTTCAATTTTGTTTAATTCTTATTTTTATGATGTGATATGAATACAATGTAACAAATCCAGTGTCAGTGCAGTATCATTTACCATAGGTGGCTTGTGCAGCAGTGCTCTAGAATGTATTCATATTACATGAGTGACCCTACACACACTGAACAGCAGCACCTTACTTATTAAGTCTAATTGTTATTTATTTCTTCTATGAGTAAGAGAGGTGCTGAAAGAGAGAGAGAGAGGTAGTACCAACTACAGTTCACTCCCATCTTCAATCAGCCATAGATCATGGGTGAGAGTGGGTTATGTGTACTCAGGTAGGTCTTTGGACTCGGTCCAGAGATCCCTCCATGTGGGATTGCCTTGCAAAATGTTGTATTTTACCACTGTGACCCTGTAGACTCCTCAATACCTTATTTATTTATTTTAGTTTGTTATAGAGTATATACACTCACTAGAAAGAGACAGAGAAAGAGAGAGAGAAGGAGAGGGGGGAAGTGAAAAATCACTCCCAGAGGGATAGCCACACTGCAATCCCTTCTCCTCCATACTTCTGTTGGGATTTTGGGTATGCATGCACAATGGGGCATGATCATGCCACAGTTCTTTCTCCTTAATATATTTTTTAAAGTAGAGAAATGTATTGGTGTACAGTTCTGAAGGTAGGAAACACATTATCAAGGTGAGGGCAGGTCTGGTTTCCTCTGAAGGTTATAATAAGAGGATGTTTCATGTCTCTGTCCTTGACTTGAATATGGTCACTTTCTGGTGATTTCACATGATTGTGTGTATATTGTCATTCACCTTCTCTTATAGAGAGAAGTGATGCTGGGATAGAAATCAACTCCAAAAGCCACATTTGAAGTTAGTCAACCATTTGTATTTATTTATTTATTTACTTATTTTGTATAGTTTTTTTTCCTATAGGGCATGTGTGCTCACCAGAAAGACAGAGAGAGACAGAGAGACAGAAAACAAGAAATCACCATCCAGGGGGGGTGGCCATGCCTCAGTCCCTTCTCTTCCATTCTCCTCTTGAGATCTTGGGCACGCACGCACACGTGCCTGGTGTGAGTTTAAGCCAACCGTCCGGGACTTGAACTGTAGTCGACTACATGGGAGTCCAGTGACATAGCCATTATGCTAACTGCTGGTTCAAACTGTTTTTAAATGTTACGTACAAATACTGTTCATTGTGAGACCTAGGACCTGGGCGCCGCCCCACTGTGGTGGTCCCTCTGCGGCCTGTCCGTATTCTGTATTTATCACCCTTTGTACCACCACCGGCTCTGCCCCTCTGCCCTTTCTCCTCAATTTTACATCCTGTTGGATTTGGGGGCATGCATATGCACCTGTGCCCTTCGTATTTTTCAAACCACCCGGGCTGAAATTCGAACAGAAGTTGGCTATGTGAGATCTGGCTGCCTTAACTACTCAGCCGCAGAGCAGACCCCATTTCAGGTTCTTTATGTTAAATCACTTCTTCAGAGTCCTTTTTGCCATGGAGACTATGAAAGTCATAGGGATCAGGACATAGAAAATTGTGTGCCTAGTATATCATACTAAGAACCAGAAAGAGGAAAAAGCTATGGAATCATCTCAATAAATGTTCACATAATACTTAATGATATTAAATATTTTATAATTATTATTAGCCCTTATAAGTAGATACATGGTATCTTTCCCAAAAAGCTCACAGAAAATATCACATTTAGTGATTTAAAAAAAAAAAACATTAAAAAGCATTTAAAAATATAATTTGTAGGCTGTCCAGGGGCATGGTGGTTGAGGCAGCTAGAGCCCATATAGCCAACCTCACGGTTCTAGTCCTGGACCCAATGGCATAAAAAAACCCATGGGTCAGCATGCATGCATGCCCAAAATCCTGAGAGGAGAATGAAGGAGAAGGGATTGCAGCATGGCCATCTATCCCAGAGGGTGACTTCTCACTTTTCCCTCTCTCTCCCCACCTCTCTCTGTCTCTCTCCGGCGAGCACACGTACCTGTAGCAAAGACAAAAAACAAAGAAACAAAATTTACAAGAGAAACGAAGAAATTTAAGGTAAATGTATCCAGGACTAACACTAATCAAATCTGTGCAAAGCATGTATGAAAAAATTATAAAACTTTTTTGAAGACGGTTTTTAAAATTGTGAATCAATTGAGGCACATATATTTATGACTAAGATTTGTCACATTTGCTTGCACATTTGGCCAATAGGTAAAAGAGGAACAAAAATGAAGTGAATGAGTGTTTGAAGAAGCTTGTGGATTCTACAGCCTCACCTCAAGTATAAGCATTTATCTCTCTAGCTCAGAGAGTTCAGAAAATGAGGGACTGAGGTAGGAGAGCTAAAGTGCAAGTTGGATTTGATCTCCCTTTGTGCTCTTGGGTTTGTTCCAGAAGTCATTAATCTCATTATCTCTGGATTTTGTTTTTACTAATTATTTATAATATTTATTTCAGAGTTATAATTTAATTGACTTCAGCCTTGGACAAGAAAGTTCTCTGAAAGTATATGTTTGACTTTATAAATCCCTAACAAAGGTGTCTGTGTGGTCAGAGTATAGGCTTTGCTGCCCTCTGCTGTTGGATGGGGGCAACACTTTATCTAGAAAATAGCTGGGTCGTTTCTTTCCAAGGAAATCAAGAGTCAGAAGGCACAAGATGGCTCTTGTTCGGGACATTGGCATAGGTGATATAGCCTGGCACATTCTTATCACAGCATGAGGAGGAATTTCTGCAAACTTCCAGAGACTTCAGGATGAATTAAAATGATTTTTAAGTTCTTCAAGGATAAAAAGTTTTACTTAATAGGCGAACATGTTCCCAGCTAGAAAGTGCAACATAATATTTAGCAATGTTCTATCAAATTTGCTCATTAATATTTTTTTTCCAAAAAGAACATTAGTGATCCATCCATTCTCCTTGGTCCTCTTCTTAGATCCACTTCGGGTGCCAACTATCTTGACTGTATTATTTGGAGACCATTTTTTTGAAAGAAAAAATCGCATGCAAAATTTCTCTGGTGATTACTTTCAGGAGATACATATAGAGAGAAGTGATTCAGGTAGAACTGAACAGCAAGAAAAGCTGGCAATAATGAAATTACAGCTGAGACCTCAGATAATTCTATGGGGAGCCCTGGTGCTGGGATGGCCTTTTAGAGTTGTCTCCAACTAAGCCAAGAGAGTGTGGGCCTTTGTATCACTGGCCACAGGCTACCTCCTGAGAGGGACATAACCATGGCAAAAACAGCTCCCTAAAGTAGCAAAACCATGGCAAGGACTATTTCCGACAAGGTCACATTATAAATTTCTATTTGCTGATATTTCCAAAGGCTGAAGCTAGGGTACATTGACCCTAAAGAGAAGAACTGGATGACGTAACAGAGCATCCACTCAGTGACTCTGGCTAGGAGATTATGGAATCTAAGATTTTAGATAGTTTTAGTTGGAGGGGGTCTACTTTCCAATGCAAGGTTTGAAACTTCTCTTAATAGATTTGGTGTTATGTAAGCTAAGCTCAGAGAAATAGAACTTTTTGAACGTGAAGGTACTGGAAGTAGAGAGAAGGCAAGTAGATGGTGAATAACATAAAGGGGCAGAGAACATAACAAAAAAAGGTCTCTGCAGCAGCAAGATTCTGGATGAGCAGACCACTACTGGGAAGAACAGTAAGGTGTAAGGTTGAGGAGATTAAGTCAAATCAAAAACACTAAATACATTCTGAAGACTGTTCATGGCCCAGTTCTATGGTTGGCTGTGTGGCATCAGGTAAACTACTTAATCTTGAAGAGTTTCCTTTATACATCAGTAAAAATGGGTGATAAAAATAGTACTTCCCTTTTATAATTTTAGTAAAAATGAGAGATGCATATAAAGCTGGAGCCCCCAAATCTACAACTTCAGCATTAGGGATAATCAACAAATAAATCTCACTCTACATGCGTATTTGCACATATGTATATGTGTGCACGTTTGCATATACCTGTCTATGTATCTATCCATCTACATCTGTGGCTCTTACTTGGGGGTGATTTTTTTCTGCCCAGGAAGTACTTATCAGTGCTTGGGATGTGGGGTGCTATTGGCATCTATTGGATGGTTGGAAAAGTCAGGACACATTTTTGCAAAGAAAAATACGTCATGACTTTTCTGATGATCTAATATTATAGTAGGTAGAGATCCAAGATGCTAGTAAACCTTCTATGAAGTACAGGACAATGTCCTACAACAAGAAATTATCTTACCCAAAATGTCAATGGTGCTAATATTGAAAAACTCTAAAAGGTTTATTAAAATATGTGTATGTGTGTGTGTCTGTATTATCTATTTCATCTATTTTTACAACATATGTAATTTGTCACTGTGTGTAGCCCAGAGGAAGAAAAACATGCATCTTTCATTGTTTTTATTCTGATGATTACAGGGTGTGAAAACACTTCCAGTTTCCTGCTACATCAATCCTCCCATTCTTCCTTATTAACAGAAACGGAGGCCATTATTCATAATGTGATTCATCCAGCTTATTTCACAATTCTTTTGCAATAAGGGTGGTCATATTGCGCAATTCTGGCTAATGAAGTGTCAGTAGAAGTCTTCCAAAAAAATGATATTTTCCCAACAAAAATGAAGAAACTGGGGCCAGCTGGTGGCATGGTGATTGGGCAGCTAGACTCCCACGTGTGATTACGTGGCCGACCATGGTTTGAGTCATAGACCTGGCAGTTTGCTTGTTCACTATCCCTCTCTTTCTGTCTTTCTCTCTCACTCTGTCCCTCTCTGGTCAAATTTAAATAAATGAATAAACACAGTTAAATAAAAATAATTCTTTACAGAAAAAAATGAAGAAACTAAGGTGATAGATGCCTTTGCTCTCTATTGTCCTTTTTGCATCTTCTTGCCTACAATGCTGATATAATTGTTAGGGGTACAACATCTGTCTTAAATTGCGAAGGTAAAAACCACAATAGAACTGGTAGAAAAGAGGAGAAAAAGAAGCCAGGAGAGCAAAAGAGGCTCCATTTCCTGCATTATTATGTACTAGAAAGCCAGGAAGACCCTCCCAAGAAAAATAAATACAAAATGCTCTTTAAAATATTTAAAACTCGCTGTTAATTTTGCAGAAAGTAAAGAGTCCCCCAAATCGAGTTAGTGCTGATTTCAGCTTTTACTTTAGGGGTCAAACAGTGGTGCCCTTGAACTCCCATTTTAATGTTGTGTGTGATTTAGGAGATAGAAAATAAATCCAGAGCCAATTCTAGGTAATGAGTTAATTGGGAACTGCACAAATCTGACCACTCCAAAAAAAGAAAAAAGAAAAAAGTCAATGCAAGAAAGAGCAGTAGAGAAAGAAGTAATAAAATCAAATAATCTTTTTTTAAAGAATCAGTGAATTAGGGAACCAGCAGTTAGTGTAATGGCTATGTTGCTGGACTCCCACATAGTCGACCGCGGTTCACGTCCTGGACCCGGTGGCTTAAAACTCACGCCGGGTGTGTGTGCGTGCATGCCCAAGATCCTGAGAGGAGAATGGAGGAGAAGGGATTGCAGCGTGACCATCCCCTCTGGGGGGTGATTTCTCACTTTCTGTCTCTATGTCTCTCTCTGTCTGCCTGGCGAGCGCATGCGCCCTATAGCAAAAACCTCTCCAAAAAAAAAAAAAAAAGAATCAGTGAATTAATTGATAACTTGAACTGATCAAGAAAAAATAAAGACACAAATTACCAATATCAGAAATAAAACAGGCACTTTACAACAAATCCTGAACATATTTCATAGATAACAAGGGTAAATTATCAAAAAATATATGTCACAACAAATTTCACAATTTAAACAAATTGAAAAAAATTTCTTAAATGATCTTTTTTTTTGAGAGAGGGAGAGATTTTTGCTATAGAATACGTGCACTCGCCGGGGAGACAGAAAGCAAGAAATCATCCCTCCAGGGGCATGGCCACGCTGCAATCCCTTCTCCATTCTCTTCTCAGGATCTTGGCCATGCACACACATGCACCCAGCCTGAGTTTTAGCTGCCTGGGTCTGGGACTCAAACTGCAGTCAACTACATGGGAGTCCAGTGACATAACCATTACACCATCTGCTGGTCCCAAGCGATACACATTTTTTAACTGATAAAAGAATTGATACAAAATTTGATTTGTCTTATATCTATTAAAGAATTTTAAAGAATACTTGTTAAGTATTTTAATTGCTTATATTTTGGGAATAAATAAGTATTCAGTGAATCTTTTTGTGCAGATACCTTTGTGCACTTTGGCAAGTTATCTCTATAAAGTGCTAAAATTGTTAAGGACATTCACATTTCATATTTTCATACATATTAGCAAATACTCCCCTGGAAAGTTATACCAATTTATATTCCCATCAGCCAAATGGAAAGGGCAATTTCTAATATTTTTATTGTTTCCCTGCTGATGATAAATTTTATCTTTTGTACTTATTTACATTTCTTGGCTTGATAATGAGACACTGCATCTTTTTACTTTATTTAGTATACATATGCTTTTTATAATATTTCTTTTTAGTATAGCTATTTCCTCTATTTTTCTATTGAGTGCTTATTTCCTAAAAGCCCTTTGATTAGTGATATTAACTGGGTTTTTGTTGCAAATTTTAAAAATTAGTTATTCGAATTTCAGTCTTACATATGTGTGTGTATATTGCAAAGGTTTTTAAAATATGTAAACAAGTTTGCCACTCTTTTTAGTTATGATTCTGGTTTTTCTAGTTTTGAGTCTTTTCAATGAAACCAGGGGTCATAGGCAGAAATTGGGTCTATGTTTCACATGTACTGATGGTGTTACAGTATTTGCTTCCCTGTGTCCACTTTCATCTAATAATTTTCAGTTGCTTTTCAAATTCATTTTGTTCATTTTGTCTGTGTGAGGTAGATAAAAGACCCAATTTTTCTGGCCCCTCTCTCTTTTCTTTTGTGTTTCCCTTTTCTTTTATATTCAGAGAACAAAAGAAAAAGAAAGACTTACAAACACAGTTTCTGATGTGTCCTAAAATGATTCTCTGGTCATTTTATCCAATATTTATTGAGTGCTAGCCTGCATGCTAAGCATTACACTTCCCAAAGATATTACCATCGACTAGAAAATATGTCTTGTTCTACCCTTGGGGACAGGATCAACTCAAGTGTCGTTCCTACAGCAAGCCTAATTTAACTAATATGCTAATATTCATCACATGTGCTTCTTACTATATTAATTCTTTTTTGTTTTTGAGAGTTTTTTTTTTTTTCTCTAGGACGTATGCATTCACCAGACAGACAGAGAGAGAGACAAAAAGTGAGAAATCACCCCCCAGGGGGAATGGTCATGCCGCAATCCCTTCTCCTCCGTTCTCCTCTCGGGATCTTGGGCATGCACGCACACACGCCTGCCGTGAGTTTTAAGCCACCGGGTCCAGGACTCGAACCGCGGTCGACTACATGGGAGTCCAGCGACATAGCCATTATGCTAACTGCTGGTGCTCCTGTATTAATTCTTAAGATAACCTTTTGCAATTGTCTGTAGTGGTCTATGGCCTGCTAGGAAGCAGGCTGCACATTGAATGTGAATAGCAGGCAAGTGAGCAAAGATTCATCTGTATTACAGCCACTTGCCATCACTCACATTACTGCCCGAGCTGTGCCTCCTGTCAGGTCAGTGGCAGTGTTATATTCTCAAAGGAGCACAAACTCCATTGTGAACTATGCATATGACAGATGTAGGTGTGGTACTCTTTATAAAACTCTAATGCCTGATCATCTGTGGTGGAGCTGAGGTAGTGGTGCTTGCACTGGGGAGTGGCTGCAAATACTAATTAACATTAGCAGGGAGGTTTGACTACACAGAGACTATACTAAATCAATTGCTCGGAGACTCATATTAAGATGCTATCAGGAAGTAGGAAGTGACAGTTAACCTTCCTCCGGTGGCAGGCTTTATAGGAGCAAGTGAATTGATGCACTCCAATTCTACAGCTGCATTTGGTGGCAGGTTTTAAGTTAGAATCCAACACTTATTTTAGTCTGCATTTGACCACCCATTACTTCATTTACAACTTCCATCCACACCTCTTTCCTATGCTGTGCACTTGTCTCAGTCATAGTTGTGGTAAGCCCACAAGCTAACCCTAGCCAAAGTAAGTAAAAACCAATCATCACTGGAGGGATTCTTTGGAAAGGGGAAAAAAAGATCCAATGATGTGACAGCAGAAGACCCTCAGACTGCCAACAAAAAGAAAGCTATATTTAAAATAAAATACCAAGAATCCTACTTAAATGATGGGTTCATTGCAACAGGTGATTCATATTATCCAAGCCTGCTTTGTGTAATATGTGCAGAGCAGCTATCTATAAAACCACGAAACCTTCAAAACTGCTTTGCTACATGGAGACCGAGAGCCCAGCATTAAAAGGCAAGCCTTTGGAGTTTGTTTGATCATTTTTAAAGTTTATTTTAATTTACATTTTATCACATCTTTACAGTATACATTTCTTTTTCCAACACAAATACCATGCATGCCAGTCAAGACAAGGATATTACTATATACATTATCAGCAGCAAGTAGCTTCTCATTTTTTGTCATTAAGCATACTTTTACCCATTTTTTTCCTTCCCTTTTCCCCTCCCTCTCTTCCATACTAAGCTTTCTTTGTTTCACATTTTATTTGGAGTTTTTCAAAAGAAAAAAAAATAATGTGAACAAGAAGAACAGAAGAAATTACTAAAGGCTACCACTTCGTCAAATGCATCTGCCCTGAAAGCATCATTCTTAGTGGCTAACCACATCGCTAAAGCTAAGAAGCCCCCTACTATTGGGGAAGAGATCTGCCCACTGCTAAGAGAAGTTGTCATGAACTTTCAGGAGAGGCTGCGGTTCAAAAGGTAGCATGGGTTCCTCTTTTGACTAGCACCAGAACTAGGTGAATTGATGAAATAGCAGAGGATATTGAGGCATAATTGTTAGTCAGGATTAGTGAATCACCATGGTATGTAATTCAGGTTGACAAGTCTACCAATGTTGACAACAGGGAAACAATGCTTGGTTTTGTGCAATATATTTTTCAGGAGAATGTACATGAGGATATATTACGTATGCTTCTGTTGCCAACCAACACCACAGCTACAGAACTATTCAAATCTTTGAATGATCACATATAAAGAAGACTGAATTGGTCGTTTTGTGTTTTAATATGCACAGATGGAGCAGCTGCCATGCCTGGATGGCTTGCTGGTTTCACTATTCAGTCAAAAAGGTTGCTTCTGAATGGGACTCTATGTACTGTGCTATCCATAGAGACATGCTGGTTAGCTAAAAGCTGTCACCTGAATTTAACAATACTTTGCAGGATGTGATTAAAATTATCAACCACATTAAAGTACATGCCCTTAATTCACATCTGTTCATGCAGCTCCTTGAGAAATAGATGCTGAAGCACATGTCTTCTCTTATACACAGAAGCGAGACAGCATTCTAAAGCTAGATCAGGGCCCACAGGTGGTGTGGAAGTTAAAGCACTGAATCCCACATAGCTGGCTGCACAGTTCATGTCCTGGTCTTGATAGTTTGTAAATCATACTGGGGGGCCACCAGGTGGCATGGTGGTTAAGAGGCTGGACTCATACATAGGTGACCATGGTTTCAGTCCCAGACTTGGTGTCTTGGAAATCATTCCAGGTGCATGTCTATGTTTGCCCAAAATCCCAGGAGGAGAATGGAGGAAAAGGGATTGCAGCATGGCCATCCCACTTGGGAGGGGGAGTGACTTGTCACTTTCCCTCTCACTGTCTCTTTCTGTCTTCAGTAAGCACACATGCTCTATGGCAAAAACCTTTTAAAACAAAAGGTAAAAGGGCGCGGCTGCGGCGGTGGCAGAAGC
>NW_006159501.1:597565-603759 GCF_000334495.1 Tupaia belangeri chinensis | reverse complement strand
GTTCAGCTGCCTCTCCAGGGCCGGCGTGTGGCCTTTGGACCTGCAAGCTGAAGCGGAAAACAAGGTCTGAGAACTTGCAACTTGAGAAGATGATGGTTACCAGCCCTGCATTGCCTCAGGGAAGAACAGGAACTACTCTACCATTCTTGAAGTGAAGGTACTTAATGAGAATAGGACAGTGTGGAATGGGGTAAGTGAAGAGAAGAGGATAGAGAAAGATAGCAAGTGAGCAATAGAGAGACAGGACGTCAGTGAGAAACAGATAGGGTTTATTAACTGTTGATGATGACATGTATAGAATTCTCAACTGGATTGGTCTGAGAAGTGTTTCATGATGGGCAAAGTATTTTTACAAGCAAAACGAGAAATAGCAATTGACTGTTTTATAAAAATAATTAGAATAATAAAGATAATGATTGGGGAAAACAGAAAAGATATGGAATGTTGAAGTGGGGAGATTAATGTCTCTGTACTGACTGACGTGCATGGCATTCCCTTTTGAAGAAACAATGTAATACACTGTAAAGTTATATGTAATCCAATGTAATATGAAGAAGATATGATGATAAAAAATAAAAAAAATTAAATAAAATAAAATAAAATAAAAAAGGTAAAAGAAAATCATGTCAGGTGCATATGCATAAATGCCCAGAACTTGAGAGGAGATTAGAGAAAGGATTATGTAGTGGTCTTCCCCCTTGGGGGCTGATTTCTCACTTTCCCACCTCTCTCTCTCTGGCACACGCCCTATAGTGCAAACAATAAAGAATAATAATAAAATAAAGGTCAAGCACTAATCAAAGTTTTTTAGTAGTAAGTGCCACTCTGGAGATTTCTTTTAGAAAAAGTCACCACTGGCAGTACATTTCAGTGATCCAGAATGGGTGGCAAAACTTGTTTACCATGTGACATGGTCAACCTGCTCAGTGAACTCAATCTGTCACTTCAGAGAGAACAATTGTGCCCAAATCAACAGATAAAGTGGCTGAATTCAAAGCCAAACTGGAATTATGGAGCAACAAGAAACATTGTGATTTTTGACATGTTTCAAACAATGGCAGAGATTCTAAAGGAAACTGAGCCAGGGTCTTTTTTTCTCCCAGCTGGTGCATGATCACTTATCTCAGCTTTCAAAGATTTTGTGCATTACTTCCCAACCACAAAAAAAAAAAAAAAAAAACTGAGAAGGAATGGATCTATGATTCAATTATGAATAAACCTGGTAAGCCTAAAAAGTATGTTAGAGGGGACCAGCAGATGGCATAACTGTTATGTAGCTGGACTCCCATGTGGTCGATTGCAGTTCGAGTTCCAGACCCAGTAGCTTGAAACTCATGCTGGGCATGTGTGTGCATGCTCAGGATCCCAGGGGAAGAATGGGGAGAAGGGATTGTGGCATGGCGATCCCTTCTAGGGGGTGATTTCTGACTGCCCCCCCACACACACACACATGCACTGTGTCTGTCTTTCTCTCTCTCTCCCTGGTGACCATATACCCCTTAAGGCAAAACCTCTAAAAAAAAAAGTATGTTTGAGACAACTTCAAATCTCCATAAAGTCAAGATGGAATATTGTGAGATTACCACAAAAGCACTGAAAAGCCTGCTTCCATTTCCAACATCCTATATTTGTGCAGCAGGGTTTTCTGCAGTGACAGCAACCAAAATGTGATTACAGAGTAGATTAGACATAGCAACATACTCTGATGTCACCGTTTCCCACCACCCTCAGATGAGACAGTCTAGTTGCAAGGAAACAAGCTCAGGAAACCAAGCTCAGAATCCCACTGATTCTGCATTATAGTGAGTTATGTAATTATTTCATTACATATTTACAATGCTATAATAATAGAAATAAAGTGTAGAATAAATGTAGTGTGGTTGAATTACCCAGAAACTATCCCCATCCCACCCTTGGACCATGTAAAAATTGTCTTCCACAAGACTGGTCCCTGGTGCCAAAATAGGTTGGGGACTGCTGCTGTAGGCCACACAGGCTGTGGCACTTTAGTATGGAGGTCCTAACAGACTAATATGCAAGTCCATTAGAGGTGAGCCCAACTCCAGCCTGTGACTCACAGGTAAATAAATGCTTATTGTTGTATCCCATTGTGGTTTTGTAGCTGGTGTGCATTACTGTGGCCACAGTTAACTGATAGTTACTTAACCTCTATGAGGCTCAGTTATCATATATAAAAAATAAATCTCTTAAGTGTGTCTTGTTTTGGGGACTATTAAAGATGCCATTGCATCTGCCATGTTCTGTTTAACAGTGGCACATAATAAGCATAATCACAAATGAGTGTAACGTTCTTATTACTAATATCAATCATATTCTGCCCAGGGTTTCATTGACTTTATGGTATAGTTAGTCCCTAATGAGAATGGTTAACTTTTTTATGGTCTTTCTATTCCTCCATGCCAACCAACAGAAAGCCGGTAATGATCCTATTAGCCAGAGCAACCCAGCGGTAATCTAATCATGATCATAAGGTGAAAGTTGTTCTAAAGGAAGTCAAAGAACAGGTAGCAAGATGGGAGAGGCCTTAAGAATTAGGGCCAGGGACAGGTGGTGCCACAATGGGAGCATAACTAGACTCACGTAGGAAGTGCCTCAGTTCTTGTTCTGTGACCTCCCTGAGTAAAACTGGACAGGTATGCGCATGCCCACAATCCAGGCTGACTGAGATTGGAATGGATCATAGTTTAAAGACCTTGTTGTGGGGGGCATCTTTGTCTATCTCAGAAGTAAAAAATTAAACCTAAAAAAGAATTAGAAACAGTTTTATGGAAGAAGAAACATTTTAGTTGAACTTCGAAGGAAGAATGGGAGTTTGGAGAAGGTAAATGACTCAGGGAGAAAGAGGTGATACTGACCTTGAGCAAAGTGGGACTTACTTGGGAAACCAATGTACTGCTCTGGGCTACAGTTCATGAAGTAAGTGTTGATAGTTTTTGCAAGACTTGGCTGAAAGTGTTCACCAGAACCATATAAGAGAGGGCACTGAGTTTTACAGAAAGGCAGTTTTCCTTTCTCTTTGCCAACAGGATTCCAGAGTGGGGGGCTGGTTTCAAAAAGAAACCTGAAAAGATGACCTTCTGATATTAAGTTAATTTCTTTCTTTCTTTCTTTCTTTCTTTTTCTTTTCTTTCCTTCCTTTCTTTCTTTTTTTTTTTTTTTGAGATTTTTTTGATTTAGGGTGTGTGCACTCGCCAGAAAGATAGAGAGAGACAGAGAGATAGAAAGCGAGAAATCACCCGCTGGGGGGATGGCCATGCCACAATTCCTGCTCCTCCATTCTCCTCTCAGGATCTTGGGCATGCACACAAACAGGTCCAGCGTGAGTTTAAGCCACCAGGTCTGGGACTCAAACCTTGGTTGGCTACATGGGAGTTCAGCGACATAGCCATTATGCTAACTGCTGATCCCAATTTCTTTCAATCATTATCCTGAAAAAGTTCAAATTTTAAGAAAAGTAACTGAATAAATACCTATTTCATCTAATCTATGTGTCTAGTCTTGTGAAGAGTAGAGAGTAGTAGACAGTCCAGAGAAGATCCGATTTACAGTCCGTTCGGGACGCCTCAGTAGTGAGCATGCAGCTGCAGTGAGCAGGAAGGTGGTGTTGTCAGATAAGCTGTAGAGCTTATAGATGCTCAGGAAGAAGTATCAGCTGGTCCAGGCACTGTCAGCAAGAACTGGTATCCTGGTGAGGTGGACACTGAAACCGGACCCCGAGTAAAGGAAAATTTGGGTACGTCTTGGAAAGGGACAGGAAGGAGGCACAAAAGCAACCCCACATGCACAGAGGACTATTGAAAAATCACCTGGCAGAGTGGGTCAATTACTGGGGTAGGAGAGTGAGGGAGAATCAATTACATCCTAAATCGCAGTCTCCTTGAGAGTTTTCCAGTAGAATCCTGAGAGGAGGTACATGCAATGGTGGACAAATGCCACTAGGTGGAAGTATTTGCTCGTGAAACCAAGGACTGGACTAATAAGTGAGTATCAGATTCCTGCTGCCATTTTTCTGGACTAGCCCAAGGAGGAACTGAAATTTTCCCAGGAACCACTAACTGAGAGACACTGTTGTTGCATATCTCCATGCCAGAATTTCAGGTCAGCCTCAGAAGACCACAACAAGCGGTACTCACCTGTTGCTAGTTCATAAGCTGTGACACACCTGGTCATTTGATCATGGGTCTCTGGCATGGTCTGAGGGGTCTAGGGCTCTGAGCCAATTTCTTCAGTCATTGGCTGAGGGGATCTCTTCTCTCCCATCCTGTGGGGCAGCCCCATCCGGTTTCTAGTTGAGAAATTGCAGAGGAGACAGACACAGGGACTCACAATAGCCGTAGCTTTTGGACAGTTATTTTTATGAATCATTAGGATGAACTTTAGACTGATTTAGTCCTATCTCAGCTCTTAAGTTCAGGCTTTCCATTTATTAGCTGCATGGACTAAATGAATAATCTCTGAACTCCCAGACCTTTGGTTTACTCATTTAAAACACAGAGAGACAGAGACAGAAAGTGAGAAATCACCCCCTCAGAGAAATGGCCACGCTGCAATCCCTTCTCTTCCATTCTCCTCTCAGGATTTTGGGCACACATACACACAAGCCTGGCATGAGTTTCAAGCCGCCGGGTCTGGGACTCAAACTGTGGTGGACTATGTATGAATTCAGTGTCTGAACCATATGCCACCTGCTGGCCCCTAAATATATTTTTTAAAGTACATTGAAAATGAGTTTTAAAGATAACTTTATATTATTTATGTAGTTAGAAAATTGACAGGACCAACAGATGGTGTAATGGTTACATTGCTGGATTCCCAGGTAGTTGGCCATGGTTTGACGGTCATCCCCCCTGAGGGAGGATGACTTCTCACTTTCTGCCTGTCTCTCTCTGTCTCTCCAGCAAGCTCATGTGCCCTATCCAAAAACCTCTCCTACAAAAAATAAAACTTGTATCACTTCAAATAAATATCAGTATAAAAATAAATATTAAAAACTTAAGTCATTAAATAGTGTAATACATAAATACTCTATGTTTTAAAGTATTTTTAAGAATCTGCAGTAAACATTACCGGTCCTACTTTGACAACACATTTTAATAAGTAGATACAAGAAGATTTAGGGATTTCAATAATCCTAACAATCCCAAGTATACTTACAGCTGTAATTGAAGTAGGCAAAGGAAGCATATCGCCACAATTCCTGGACAACTGATCTCATCTCCTTGACCCTGTCTGGTCAATTCTGTTTATTTGTCTCTTCAGATAACTCTGTCTCTAATAAATTAAGCAAATATACTTTCTGCTTTTGAATGTCGCCTCTTTTCCTTTGTTTCTCGCCCACTTGGCAGCTGGGTTTATAGCAGAGGGCTGCTGCTGTTGTGATTCTATCTGGATATGACATCCACAAGGTGTGATATTGACCATCTGAACTTCCTAATGCGAAGCAGTGGGAGTCCCAAGCCCAGATGACTGCCTCTTGTCTGAATGGTCCTACATCAGCCTTATCTCTGACCTCAAGCCCTTGCAGCTCACCCACCCTTTGCATTTTCTCTTTAGGACACCTCTTGCTTGACCACTTTGCCCTTCCTCCTTCTCTCTGTTGCCCACTAGCCAATGGCTGTCAGCCCATCTCCTTCCTGGGTGGTCAGGCTTCTTCATGTAAAATTCTAGCTCTTGATAAGTTAAAGATGAACCTTTACCACTAAACTCCAGTTTTGATAGAGAACCAGAAGTTACTTCTACCTTTTGCTCCACATGTTGCCTGTTATCTCTGAGGCGAGTGGATACCCTAGGCAGAGTAAAAGAAGATCAGTTTATGAAAATTTTAAAAATTAACATACGTTTAAAAATACTTACTATGTACTTCCTGTCTCTTAGTAGCTTAAATGGTTCAAGTATGTGTGATTCAGAAATGGTTATTTTAGGAAATACTGAGATAACTGCCTTTTAGGGGGAAAACGAAATAATAATCATAAAAATGTTAATGACACACCTGGCATGCTGGTTATGCTTATTGAGTGTAGCCAATGAGGAAAATATCTTTTAAAACTGTATTTAGCAGTAACAAAGAAGGTATTTCCAACCTAGATATATTTGTGAATGTAATACTCTATCATATTTGAAGAGTGTATGTAATTCTTGGAACCAAGGACGTGAGACTCTCCATGCTTGTGAAT
>NW_006159501.1:595026-597555 GCF_000334495.1 Tupaia belangeri chinensis | reverse complement strand
GCCTTCCAGGTCCCCTGTACCCAGGAGGTGTAACTGTTTTAGCATACTAAAACCATTTCTGCTACCTCACTGAGATAGGAGAACAGACCACTTCTTTCCCTTTCTTTCTTTCTTCTTTCTTTCTTTCCTTCTTTCTTTATCTCGCTCTTTCTTTAAAGACAGGGTCTTTTTCTGTCATGATCCTCCTTTCTCCACTTCTCAACTAGTAGGGACTACAGGCATGTGCTTATAGGGTAGTCCAGGAATTGAACCCAGGCCTCCCTTGTGGCCTCAGCCTGTAGATCAGTAGCATCTTACCAGGGCACTCTACTACAGCTGGGCTCGAATCATTTCTATTAAAAATCACACATCACTACTGCACCACTTTTAGCATATATAGGTAGCAAACTCCCAAATAGAAGGAAGCATGAAATTACATTACACTAAGACCAACATGTGATTTTTTTTTTCTTTTTAACTTACTGGTTTATCAGGATAGTGAGTGCTCATCAAGGCACTATGAGGCATGGAACCTTCAAGATAAGATTATTCATACGACATGATATGCTGTAAATCATCTTTGCAAATATTTTTGAAAATGGACGAATGAGAAAATTGATCTATGGTCAGGAAGGGAGGCCCACAGGTGCTGGTACTAACCACTAAGCAGCAGAACTGGGGAGCAGCCTGGGTGCTCTTCTCTGCAGGACACATTTTTTTGTCAGTCAGATTTGTAGGGAGTGGATTTTATTTCATGTGTTATTTGGGAAAGATTTGATTTTCAACTCATCTAAATTTCATCAATAAAGGGCCCTGTAGGAAAAGCCATAATTCAATTTGGGCTAAAACTAATAGTTGACTCTGAGCAGAAAATAGAAGCCATATAGAATGTGTTACCTTAAATCAAAATACATTCTTCATCTGAAGCCTACAGACTGTAAATCAAGAATTAAACTGGGGTCAGTAAATCCAAGCAAATGCACACAAACCTGAGAGTTAGCACATCTGAAACAGAAGCTTAAAAGGCAAACCTGCATAAATCAAATCTTTAAATCAAAGGGGGGGAACAATGATTTTTCTTGTCCTATAGAGCAAGAGAAACGAACTCTCTAAACCCCTCTCTGCAGATAAAAGTTCTGGTTTTGATATGATTTGATGTATTTATGTATAGAGGAAGCACAGCCTGAAATTAAGCAAGAAGAATGAAATATTATAATGACTGCTCCAGAGAAGCAGCCCAGCAAGTAGTTCCATAGTTGGGTCATTAACAGGAACGTTTGAGAAAACACACTGTTAGTGTTCAGCTACTCTTTGCCAACGGATGGCAGGGGGTGGAATGCTCTCAGACTCCATAAAGGGTGTTTGTCAGAGCAGCTGCCCAGTGGTAGAGAAGGGGAGGGCCTCTTGTAGGCTGAGCATGAAGCTACTATTCCTGACAGGTTTGACCATTCACATCATAAGAACTATCCAAGTACTTGCCTTGCTCTGCATGGATAAACCAGCTTCAGGGAACTGCAGTCCCGAGAAGATTTTAACACTTTGGAATGTTAATGTCACCTTTATAACGTAACTCTCCCTCATTTTAGAAAATTTCTTAAATCTAATTTACTGCCCCATGTTTTCACAATCCCCTTATTAAGAGAGCCAGATGCTCAAATCATTCCAGCTTATTGATTAAATGTTAAAAACCACGTGCACAGAGAAATGTGCAAAACTGAATTTTGGTAAAAGGCACTGGTATAAGCCAACAATATTGCTTAGCTTATTTGTTTTAATTGGACTGACATTAAAGAAAAGGCTTTGGTATTTTCCTGTAATGCACAGTAGGGACCAGGATTCCTAACAACGCTTCCCAGGTTGTTTCAGTTCTGATTTTGAACAGATCTGTGCACAGAAGTGTTTCCAATTTAAAATAAAAAGTCACGTGTAACAGTATACCAGTGGACACATGCACCACACCGAGCATGTCAGAGGGTACAGGGCTGTTTGTCCAACTATGTGAAGGAGGGGTCGAACCTCTCTCTCTGGTGTCCCTGCATGCTTACACATACAGATAAAAATCCCATACAGTGCCTGAAAACTGTTTGTAGCTTGTTAATGATGCTTCTTTGATGACTCATTTTGAGGCAAAATACTCAACAAATTCAACGAATGCTGCAGGAACCTTCCCCAACTGCCTGCACTCGCACGTATCCTAGAGACCTCTAAATCACCCAGAGTGTGCGAAGGAAATACTTGTTTTGTACATTCATTCATTCACCAAATATTTAATTAACACCTGCTAGTGCCAACCACCATTCTGCCAATGAATAAACTGACAACGTAGTTAACATCAAATCTACCTAATTTTCTGATTAAACCACTTTGGACAAAAAGTCTCCTTAATAACCCTTCATTTTTATACAAAGGTTATATCATTCTTTTTTTTTTTTTTTTTTTTTTGATATTTTTTTGCTATAGGGCCCATGCACTGGCAAAACAGAGAAGAGAGACACAGACAGAAATCAGCCCCGGGGGGATGGCCACGCCGCAATCCCTTCTCCTCCCTTC
>NW_006159501.1:580586-595003 GCF_000334495.1 Tupaia belangeri chinensis | reverse complement strand
CCATTATTCTCTCGGGATCTTGGGCACGCACGCACACGCGCCTGGCATGAGTTTTAAGCCACCGGGTCTGGGACGCGAACCGCGGTCAACTATGTGGGAGTCCAGCGACATAGCCATTATGCTAACTGCTGGTTCCCAAGGGTTATATCATTCTTATCAGGGTTCTTAGAGTAGCTTCTCATCCCCAAACTCTAATAGGTCCTTTTATTTGTTGAACCTTATCTTAGAGTTATGCTAACTTACAAGGACACATCATGAATGGAAATTTTATCTTAGAGTTATGCTAACTTACAAGAACACATCATGAATAGAGTATAAATTTTATATAATTCAGAAAAATAATTAATATTCAATAACGGAATGTACATTAGTATACCAGCTACCAAATGATGGCATGGTGGAGACAAAGATTTGGAAAGAGTAAACAAAGGATAAAGAAAAGTGTTAGGTTAAGGTAGTAGTGGTTTTAAAAGTGTGACCACTGGCCTCTAGGGACTGACTGGAAGTACTAATTACCTGGCCTTGCCTCAGACCTCCTGAATCAGACACGCTAGAGACAGAGCCCAACACCTGTGGTTTAACCATCCTTAGTGATTTTGATTCATTTTAGAGGTTGAGAGACACGTGTGAGAAGAAATGTGTAAGATTCTTTTACTTAAACTTCTTTTAATTGGGTAATTTTACCAGGAAGCTTCGAAGGGTTTCTGGAAAAATGGAATTAAAGCGCACGTTTATATTCACGCAAAAATTGTTTACAATCCACGCATAGTTTTCTCATAATATGCATCTTCCATAAACTTTTTGAGTACCTTCTCATGTTATAAGTACAATTATTTCACAAAACTTTAAAGGTAAAAGAGAAGGGAAATCCATCTGTTATTTAAGGCAGATCTGCACAAGTGAAATAGAATTGGTGCACAAGACAGTTATTTGAATATTTTAGGTTCAGGAAATTGATCTTTCTGAATCAGAAGTATTCAGTTCACGGAGTCACTGGTCAACACCGACCCTGGAGTACAGACACAGCTGTTTACGCGTCATGTCCTTGGGCCCCGTCTTAGGCTGGCCAAGGCTTAAACTGAAACCTGGTCCTCTGCCCACTAGCTGATGGAATTAGAGCACATTAGTGAAGGCCACTGAAAGAATCAATCAGCTAACTAGATTTTGTACAACAACTTCCATGTGCTGGGCACTCGGCCTGGAGCTGTTGGAGAAGGGGAAGGGGGAGAGGAGGGAGGACACAGGACCTCTGACCCAGAAGTCTCAGGCAATTTTAGACTTTCATCTGTGAACAAAAGCACTCACCTCCCAAGGCTTTGTGCAATTGATGCTAAGTGGCCATTGTAAAGACATGAAACTGCAGAAGACTGGAGTGATCAGGGATAGCTTCTGAGAGGAGGCCACGTAGTTGCACAAGAGGTTGGTAGGAATGAACCATTTGAATGGGTTATGAGGGTGGGAAACTCCATGACATATTTGAGAGTTCTGCCAGCATAATTTAATAGTGAGAGAGAAGGTTGGAACTATTTGAGCCAGATGGAAATGGACCTTGGATGACATCCCAAGGACAAGAAAGCATCTTTGTACGTTTAACAGCAGGGGCATGCTAAGATGAAGATGGAGGTTTATGATGTCAAGTTAAAAATAATTGTGCTTATTTTCCTCCCATATTACATTGGGTTAATCTAGACTTCCTCAAGCAGTCATGAGTCACTCAGGCTGTGAAATGGGTCCATTTGTCAGCAAAGGGGAAAGGTGACAACAGCTAAGAAAACGTGGAACAGCAGGCAGCTCAGCCAGAATCTGGCCAGAGAGCGAGAGTGCACACGTGTCTGGTTGTGGGTGAAAAATGCTTTCCTTGAGCCATCCATCATCATCATCGTCCATAGAGACAGCTCTCCCCTCTAGGACACATTTCTCTTGAAGGGAGAGGCTGGACTCTGGGGAGCAGTGATGCCCAACCCCCAGCCTCTGGGTGATTGATGACCTTGGGCCCTGTGCCTGCCCCGGATGACTGTGTAGTATGGCTGGGAGGCCTGGAGAAGATGGAGCCCTCACTACTTGGCCAGCAGCAGAGAAGTGCAGGAAAAGCCTCTAAGCCACAATGAAAATTTTTGCTTCATTCAAATGTAAGCTCCTTGAAGATGGAATTGGTTATTAACCTTTTCCACTTTAGTGTCTACCACAAGCTTAGCACACGTTTGGAGCTCAGTAACTGTTTATTGAATGACAGTCTAACTGTTGTGCCACAGACTGGTCCCCCATGCTTAAGCTGGAAAATTTAAGAACCTGAAGTGTTCTTGGATGGAATCAAGTCCAAATACTTGATGTGAAGATGGGGAAACAGAATCGGAGAGAGACAATAGCCCACATACAGTCCCTAGCAAATTAACGGAAATTACAAAATAGTAAAAAAGCACTATACTAGTTATACCTTGTCCCCTCTAACACATGAACTTCTAAAGGACTTTCCAAACTGAAGATCCAATAAGAATTGCCTCTTTCAGATCTTTGTGCTCTTCCTCACAAAGGCTTTCTATGACCATCTTTTTAAAGAACCCTCTCCTCATCTGCTCCCTGACTGCCCCTCACCATCTGCCTTCCCTTCTCGGACCTGCCCTGCTGCATTTTTTTTTTCTTTTTTTTGGAGAGATTTTCACTGTAGGGCGCGTGCGCTCGCCAGACAGACAGAGAGAGACATAGAGACAGAAAGCGAGAAATCACCCCCCAGGGGGGATGGTCACGCCGCAATCCCTTCTCCTCCATTCTCCTCTCGGGATCTTGGGCACGCACGCACACGCGCCCAGTGTGAGTTTTTTAAGCCACCAGGTCCGGGACGTGAACCGCGGTCTACTACGTGGGAGTCCAGCGACATAGCCATTACGCTAACTGCTGGTTCCCCCCTGCTGCATTTTTCTCTATAACATTTACTAGTACCTGATAGAATGAAGTAGAACTCCATTTTGTACTCCTCTCTGTATTGGAAACTTGCTTTCTCCTTTTGCCTAGAGTAAACAGAGTGATTAACACTACTACTGTCTTTGATAAATAACCCAAAACTCCCTACCCTAAAATGTGCCTTAGTGATGTAATCTTCAGTTGCCAGATCCCTTGTCCTAAGCCATGAAGACCATTAAGATTCCATTGTGTTTAGGTAGGGATGGAACATATCTTTAGGAATGATGAACCTGCTTGTTTTGCTTCTGTAATTCTCTTTGATTTTACATTGTAAAATCCTACCCCCTACCTTTTCAGAACCAGAAGTTGGTGTGATGGCTATGTCACTGGACTCCCATGAAGTTGACTGCAGATCGAGTCCTGGACCTAGTGGCTTAAACTCACTCTGTGGGTGCATGTGCATGTGTGCCCAAGATCCTGAAAGGAGAATGGAGGAGAAGGGATTGCAGCGTGGCCATCCCCCCTTAAGAGGTGATTTCTTGCTTTTTGTCTCTCTCTGTCTTTCTGGCAAGTGCATGTGCCCTATAGCAAAAGCCTCTCCCCCCCAAAAAATCTTAAAAACAACAACAACAACAACAAAACCCTATCCCCTACCCTTTCAAGTCCACTGCTCTTTGTTCTTGTGATTGCCACATTTTAAGCACCCCTCACCTTGCACTCGGTGCTGTGGGGTTTTGAGAGACATAATCCCCCCCCCATGTCACCAGCTTAATCAATAAAACTGCAATATATTTGGCTGTGTGTAGATGTCCTCTTATTTCTCACTGAGTAGACTGTAACAATACCAGATATTTTATATGCTTATATTTTTATTTCTACCCCAGCTCCCATGAATGTGATCTCTATGAGGGCAGAGGTTTGGGCCATCTTAATCATTGTTCTACCTCTATCCCTTATGACATGCTTGGTTTATAGCAAGCATTTGATACACCTTTGCTGAATGAATTAAGAAATTAAATTAATTTTTCAGAATGCAAACCATGCCCTGGGGATCTCCATTAATTGTGATTTAGTTATTTAATTAATATAGTAATTATACTATGACATTGATTCCTAGAGACTGGAGGTCTTGGCCGGGAGCCCTACAGCTGCAGGTATCCAGGGCAGTACTGGGCCATGACCAGCTAGACTCTTCCGCAAAGAATGGAAAAAGCCAAAGTACAGGCACTCTTATTTTGTCTGTATGTCTCTCCCACTTGGATGAGCAAACTTTGAGGACAGACTGGGTTGTATTCCTTGTGAACTCCTAGCACGTATTGTACAGGGTCTGGCACGCCATATCAGTGTTCTACAGGAACGGGAAAGTTGTGTATCTTACGGACTGAAACGGTAGGCACCTACCACAAATGGCCCTTAAGTACCTAAAATGTAACTAGTACAACTCATGAACTGAATTTTAACTGGTTTTTCTTTTCTTTCTTTTTTTTTTTTAATTTGAGTTTAAATAGACACATGTGGCTGATGGCTACTGTGTAGATTGGGGCAACCTTTGACATTCAATATGTCTGCTGAATGAAGAGGCACAGTTGATTTAACTGAAGAAGTTCATTGTTTCTAAGACAAAAGACTTCATTTATGTGGAGTAATTGCGTAAAAGACCCAGAAGTTAGTCCAAAGTAGGAATTGTTGATTATTTAAAATAATTGCCTTTTTGCCACTTCTAAGAAGATTCTCTATGGTTTTTCCTTCTGTCATTATTCATAGACATGAAGCAACATGCTTTTTATGTAGTTTGACATTATGAAGTGAGGTATTTCCCAATGTCATGTGTATTCTTTAGGGTTATGACTCTGTGTACTCAATATTGCATTTTTTTAATATACCACCACTTATTTAATCATTCCATTGTATAATATAAAATGTCTATGTTGATTTTAGTTTTCTCACTAATATAAACAAGAGTATAATAAATACCCTTTTACATAAATCTTTGTAAGATAAATAAATACATCTCTGGTCCTTTATTTGGGCTACAATAACATAAGTGGAAAAAAGATATAAATATTATTAAGCCTTCAAAAATTCTGGAACAGGACCAGCCACGGTGGCACATGTTGGTTGATGCTGCTGATCTCTAAGCTAAAGACATGAAGGAGCCGGAACCAGCATAGCGTAATGGCTATGTCACTAGACTCCCACGTAGTCGACCGCAGTTTGAGTCCCAGACCTGGTGGCTTAAACTCATGTCGGGCGCGTGTGCGTGTGTGCCCAAGATCCCGAGAGGAGAATGGAGGAGAAGGGATTGCAGGGTGGCCGTCCCCTCTGGGGGGTGATTTCTTGCTTTCTATCTCTCTGTCTCTCTCTGTCTTTCTGGCGAGCACATGCTCCCTATAGCAAAAACCTCTCAAAAAAAAAAAAGACATGAAGGAGCCAGGTTTGACTCCTGACCCAGACTAAAGGTTAGGAGTGGTGGTGTGTGCCTGCGGTCCTAGTTACATAGGAAGCGGAGAAAGGAAGATTGCAACAGTATGAGATCCTGTCTTAAACAAATAACAACAAAAACAGTAATTCAGGAACATAGTTTTGCTAACTTTCTCTTCAACCTCCTTTGATGGAATTGCCTAATGGATTCATCATGAAGAGTCTCTAATCGCCAGCTTCTGTGCACATCAGCTGTTTAAAGCAATTGCAGACAATATAGCACTGTCCCATCAGGATTTTCTCTGGTGCTCTTTCTTCCATGACTAGGTTGAACAAACCAGGCAATAAGTTAGGTTATAGATTGCACTGTGTTTCTTTCTTATACAAAATCTAAAAAATAGGGGGGGTAAGCATTTTCATGTTATCACCTGCCCTAATGGCTGCCAAATTGTAGATGACAGAAAGCACTAGAGAACAGGATAAGAATCACTACAGCTATGGCTGAAAAGTCACACAGACTACTTCTGCTTTCTTTTCACTAACCTGATATTAGTCCATAGCCATACCTGGAAACAAAGAAAGTGATTATCAAGTCCCCTTAATCATGTGTCCTGAATATGAATCTACCTGTTACTTATATCTCAATTCCACCCACTTATTTCTATCACTATTACATCGCCTTTTTTCAGATTCTCATTGTCTCTTGCTTAGATTTGTGTAACTACATTCTTCTTGGTCTCCTATGACGATCTTGTCTTCTTTTAACCCATCCTCCACATATATAGCCAGAGTAATCCTTCTGAAATAAATATGTGATCACATCTCCTTTGCTTAAGATGTTAAATGGTAGACTATAGACTTCAGAGAAAAGAAATGTAAAAAGCCAAACACCTCTAATGAGATTCAAGGCCTTTCGTTTTGACCCTGTCTAATTCTCTAGCCTCATATTGCTCAAATGTCTGGGATGCTGCCATGTTGGCTCAGGTTTGGTCTTTTAAGGTGGAAGAAATGGGAACTAAAAGCTAAGTCTTTGACAGCTAACTTCCCTGGGATGGGAAGCAAGAAAGCACATGTGTTTCCTATCACTAAAAACTCAGCATTTGTCTTCTCTTCAAACAATTGTGCAAACTACCTATTTGAAGCCTATGGTTTCCCAGCAATTCAGAGCCCAGACTTTTTGGTTCTGTAGAACTTTTGGGGGATTTTGGAGATGATCTATTGGGAGACATATCTCCTATCATAACACATTCATTCCTGAGGCCAGGGAACAGAGCTGTGTGCTCCATGTTAACTGTCACAGAACAAGGAATAGAGTTCTATGTACATTGATTTTTTACCTGCAGTGGTCTGGTATTATTGCAAACAAAGAGGATGCCAATGGGATCAATGAGAAAGATATCTCTTATTGCTAATGGGAGATTTTAGATAAAGAAATAATCTTTAGGTTTCAGTTTCCCCATTTGTAAAATGAGGGTATTGGACTAGGATGATTTCAAGGGTCTGTTCTATAAAGACATCAATTTATTCATTTCATATTTATTTTTTAGTCCCCATTATGTTCTGAAAAGTATCCAACATGAAGAGGAGACTGTGTTGAAAAAGATGGGCAAGAAGCTGGCAGGTGACGTGGTGGTCGAGGTGCTGGAATTCCACATGGCTGACCATAGTTCAAGTCTCAGACCTGGCAACTTGCTTTCTCACTTTCCCTTTCTCTCTTTCTCTGTCCCTCTCTGGTCAAATTAAAATAATAATAATAATAACAACAAATGGAATTAAATAAATACTTTTTTTAAAAAGTAAAAAAAAATGATGGGCAAAAACAGCTCTAATAGAGATTATATTCTAGTTGAAAATCAGATGATCAGATAGGCATACATACAGACAAATAATACAGGATCAAAGTATTATGGTTATGGCTTCTATGTGACGATTATTAGAGTTTGGTTTGATAAACATGAAAGCCTATCTCTAAGAGACATTTAGGCTAAGAGGCAGCCATGCCAAGGTCAGGCAAAAAAGTGTTTCATAAGATTAAGGAAACCTAGGGAGTGATGTTTAAAGTGGTCCTAGAGGAGGTAACTATATGGGTCCAGGGACAGATAATATAGTATATTTGATTAATCTAAGGTGCTATTGAATAATACCCTTGGAGAACTTTAAGCTTGAGAAAGATAAGTCTTATTTAAGTTTTGAAATATTACCCTTGGAATTATATGATTTATTTATAAATTATGATGGAGTGGCAGCAGACAAGGAGACTGTTTAAAAGATTAATATGATGGTAGGAAAGAGATGGTGGAGACAAAGACCAGAATAGTAGTTGTGGATGGAGAAAAAGTGAACACATATGAAATTGGTATAGAGATGAGTTCTAGCTTTTTTTTTTTGGAGAGGTTTTTGCTATAAGGTGCATGCGCTTGCCAGACAGAGAGAGAGAGACAGAGAGACAGAAAACGAGAAGGGATTGCTGTGTGGCCAGGGCAGATGGCCACACAGCAATCCCTTCTCCTCCATTCTCCTCTCAGGATCTTGGGCACGCATGCACACGCGCCTGGCGTGAGTTTTAAGCTACCGGGTCCAGGACGCGAACCACGGTCGACTACATGGGAGTCCAGCGACATAGCCATTACACTAACTGCTGGTCCCAAGAGATGAGTTCTAGATCAGTCAAGAATAGAGGGGACCAGCGGGTGGCATGGTGGTTATGGTGCTGGACACTTCCACATGGCTGACCATGGTTCAACTCCTGGGCCTGGTAGCTTGCTTTCTCACTTTCCCTCTCTCTCTGTCTGTCTCTCTCTGATCAAATTAAAAATAGGTGAATGAATAAATAAAAATAAATAAAGTTAAATAATTCTTTAAGAAAAAAGAATAGATATGATGGAGTCATTTTTTGAGTTGAAAAAGGCTGACTTTAGAAAATGGAATAAAGAGTTCTTCCTCTTTTTTTAACATATAAGTTTTTAAGATTCTAAGATACTCATACCTATGTGTAGAGATATCAAATAGTAAGCTAAGAGAGTTCATTTATAGGGATGTGATTATAGAAACCAGCAGCAAGTGGTAGTTTTGCAAACTATAGACTGTATGAGATCACTAAAATTTATTAATATGTCTGACTGTAGATTAAATAAGTTCACCAGAACACAGATAGATAAAAGAATCAGTCCCTTGTCACTGGGGCACCTCTTCATTTAAAGATTTGGAAAGGGGAATAATTCAGAAAAGGTCACATGACAAGGAGCAAGGAATAAGGTAAGAGAAAAAAGATGGAAGAGAGTGGTTTCACTAAAGGAGAAAAAATGTTTCAAGAAAGTGTTCATGTATTCAGAATGCTTTTAGGAGATCAAGCAAGACACGAACTGTGAAGGACCTATTGGATTTGACAACTCAGAGATCATTAGTGACTTTGAAAAAGCAACTTCCATAGTATGAGAAGCCAGGATCCCATTTGGGAAGATTAAGAACAAAAAGTGAGGTGAGTAAATGCCTGGAAAATGAGGTAGAGAAGAACTTTCATGAACTAGAGCAAGTATGTGTGGTTCTCTTGATGGGGATGTGGGATGAAAGATTTTTGGGTGTTTTTGAGGACAGAGATATTATATGATTGTAAGAGGATGGGAATGACACTGTATAGAAAGGGAAATTGATGATGCAGGAAAGAGAATAATTATAGAAGAGATGTCTCAAGTAACCAAGTGGAGTTGAGATCCAGTGCACAAGTCAGGAGCAAGAACATTTCTTCCAAGGAGATGGGGGAAGGTAGAGAAAATGGACATTGATAGAGGGATGGGTAGATGGGGTATAGGAAGAAAAATGTGTTAATTTATAATAACTTTCAGTGGTCAGGTCTTCGCATGTGGAGGAGAAGGAAGTGGGAAAGCAGGGACACAAGAGGTAGAGACTTGAGGAGAGCCCATTTGAGAAACAGAGAGCTTAAAGACATTTAGCATCTCTTCTATTTATTTACAGATAAAATCAGCTATGTATTAGGATCTAAAAACCTGCTGTGTCCTTTTCATATGCTCTATTTAGTCATCTCATGACAAAATAAAAGGTAGATGGGGGACCAGCAGTTAGCGTAATCGCTATGTCACTGGACTCCCATGTAGCCGACAGCGGTTCAAATCCTGGACCTGGTGGCTTAAACTCACGCCAGGCACGTGTGTGTGTGTGCCCAAGACCCCGAGAGGAGAATGGAGGAGAAGGGATTGCGGTGTGGCCATACCCACTGGGGGGTGATTTCTCGCTTTCTCTCTGTCTGTCTGGTGGGCACACGTGCCCTATAGCA
Source organism: Tupaia belangeri chinensis (assembly GCF_000334495.1). Classification (NCBI taxonomy): domain Eukaryota; kingdom Metazoa; phylum Chordata; class Mammalia; order Scandentia; family Tupaiidae; genus Tupaia; species Tupaia belangeri. The sequence continues at coordinate 585,393 of NW_006159501.1, read as the reverse complement.
AAAGTAGATGCTACTCTACTTTAATAGGATTAAATGACAGCAATGTCTTGTCTCTCTTCACAGTCTCTGCTTCTTCGAAGTCTCATTACCAAATGCCAAATATCAATTCATTAATTGATTCACTTCAGCTGACATGTCTGACCCTCTATTACATGTAAGGTTCCTGACTTCTGTGGCATAATTTGCCTCCAAACGTACTGTGACACCTCCCCTCCATCTGTTTCTATCACTTTCCTTGAATCTAGGCTCTAGAAACATAGCAGCAACTAAAGCATAGTCCCTCTTTTCAGGGAGCTCTGACCAAGTGAACAGGCAGAAATGTGTGCTATTATTGTAATGAGCCCAGGGAGCAGCAGACATGACCTTGTGGGAGTCAGAAAGAGCACCCAGAGGAAGAGGCAACTAAGCTCTAGGTCCTGCAGCTGTGTTTGTCTGTCTTTCTCCTTATCCGTGTTGCCTATAGAGGTATCAAAAAAGTTCATTAAAAATGTATGTTAAGAGAAAACTACATGTATTTCATTTTTTTCACACCAAAGTAAATTTATACTTTGGAATCAAAGTATTAAGTCCCCTCATAAAGAGGCTGAACACCAACCTTCATTAGTCTTCCCCATTGGTGTTACCACCCCACCTACAGGGAGCAACCCCCCTGCAAAGCAATTCAACTACTATATTCCCTTGCCAAAACCTTTCAATGGAACTCCAAACCTAAATTTTTTAGCTGAGCTTGATGTTCAAGGCCCTTCATGATTCTTCCCACCTCTCTTCAATTCCCTTGCTTTCACACCTCATCTTGCATACTCTGTTTCCTCCCACCCATCTCACACAATCCAAATTCCAGACAGCACTACTTGCAATATTATGTACCCTACTAAATTTTCTCTAACTTTGGACAATTTCCTCCTATTATTTCTCCACCTTCATCCCAATTTCCTTATGGCTATTTCTCTTTGTTCTTGGGGTCTGAATTCAGGTGCTATACTTTTCTGGGAAGTTGTTCCTTGCTGATACCTTATTTCTTTCCCTGATACTGCCACAGGTCAAAATCCTACACATCTTTTAAGGTTAAACTAATTTGCTATCTACCCCCCTACTATGCCTTCCCTAATCCCCCAAGCTAAAAAATAACCTGTTCTGTCTTCCTCTGACTTACTTATAGACTAATTTCATATCCCCTGCAGACATGTAAGCAAGTTGAGGGCATAAGCTACACAGGTTGGGCATGTTTGTATGTATGTATTATGAGTATTCCCTATGATTCTGCTTAATCAATACATATTTTTAAAATTATTTTATCCAATTTTATTTGTTCATTCATTCATTTTAATTTGATACCACACACACACACACACACACACACACACACACACACACACTTTCGTCTCTCCATCATTGAGCTCCCACAGGACTCATTCCTATCTCTGCCTAAACCTTAGCACATTGTGTTTTAATTGTTTGCAATGCCTATCTTCCTCGCTGTACTGACAACTGCTTCATGTCAGAGCTATTATCTTAACCACTAGCTTGGCCCCTGGCATAGAGTAGAAGCTCAATGTATGTTTGAGGAATAAAGAAAAGGTAAGTGAATAAATGCACAAGTAAGTGTGTGTAGTTTGCCCACAATTGCTTTGTGTTCATAGTCTTATTTTTGGATATTCTATTCTACCTATTGAAACTATTCTTTAGAAAGCTATTCTTCTATAGATGCAGAAAATGTGTGCCGCTCAGAAAATGAGGTCCCTTAAAGAGAGCATTACCTTATTATAAACTAATTATTCCTGGATCATTTGCTTTGGGACCCTTGGAGAAGCAGGCTTTATATAAAAGTGTTTTTTAAACATTGAGTTTCAATCCTTTTGGGCTACTGTTGCAGAAGTTTGGATGTGCATTCCAGAAGGTCAAGGATCTTTTCAGTGTCAGTGTATACTTCCCTTCCCCCACCAATCACTCCCTAGAGAATATTCTCTATTTTACAAAGCTTTTTTTTCCTTAAAAAAAAAAAAAAAGAAAAAAGCTTACACTTCTGGACCAATTCATCTGCAATTTGCTATACTTCATAGGGCTCAAAGCCCCCGCGTGCCTAAACTACTAGGAAAGATTTCTGGACACGTCAATAAAAGTATCTTAATGAACAACAGCTGCAAAGAACATGTCTTTAAATAAATTGATTCCAAATTTTCCTGCATGTTTCTGTGATTTCGCTTTTTAAATGGGCACCACTGACTTTAAACTTGGCTATCTAAAAAAGCTAAAGGAACAAAATGATATGCTGTGCCAAAAAAAGTCATTGTCTTACATTTTTTCCCATCATTCTTTGTTTGTAAAGGTTAATATATATATCACACTTATTACCTCACTTACACTTTTTGCTCTTTGAAGCAAAAGAAGGTGAATTATATAACTTCCTTATTTTGCACTTGGGAAAATTTGCATAAGGCATAGAAATTTATAGACTTGTTCATATTGGGGATCCAGATTAGAACTCAGATCTTCTGATTTTGAGGATTATGTTCAGAGCAAGAACTCTCTACTCTTTTAAAACAAACCAAAAATAGCCCTCACTAGCAGAGTACACTTACAATGAGAATGTTTGTGTTACCTACTGTTTAGGCTCCACCAATTTTATATTTAGCATATACTAACAGTGTTTTGTTCAACATTCATGTTGGATTATGAATAATGAAATGATATCTGATTTTTTTCTCAAGAGAGTAAAAATGCCAATTTATTTAATACTTAAAATAACTTTTGTACGAAATACTTAGATTCTAAATTCATATTTAAACTCTCAGTTGTATTTAAGCTTTATAAGGAATGTACTTGGGTTTACTAGTCATCAGTAAATAAAGAAGTAGCACTTGGAAGAGGTCATGATAGATGCTTCCATGTTGGATTTTAGTAGCATTGCAGATGGTCTTTTTAATGAGGCAAAGAAAGTAATATTTTTTGTTTTTTTTTGTAGATTTGTGGATGGTTTTTTTTTTTTTTTTTTTTTTTTTTTTCTTACACAGGAGACTAGGAATCAAAATTTGGCTCTACAACCGCATGATTTCCCCTCTCTGATCTACTACTCTGGACATCTGGGTTTCCTGTGGATTGTGTTCAATCAGCAATATTGAGGCAGTAAATATTTCACCTTCCAGCTCCCCTCTTCAATTCTTACTGAATAAAAAGAGAGAGAATGTGGTAGAATCCCATCTCCAAAATCACCCTCCTGTCACTGGGTACACATAGCCCTCGCTATTTGAAGAAACACTTTGTGACATTGTTTTGCTAGGGCAAATACAAATTCATGGTAGTGAGAGGTAGGATGGAGTGAGGGAAGGGTTGAATTAGGACCCAGAAATTGTTGAACAGAACAAAATGAAAAGCTGTTCCTAATTTGGAAAGTGAGTTGACGTCTGTTACTGTGGCATGCAGTAAAACATGTTTTCCATCTAAGACATAATAAAAGCTACAAGCATTTTACACTGTGCATTAAGAGCTGCATCTTGAAGGGAACATCTTTTCATACAGAGCACGTACAGCATTCTCTATTTGATATTTTTGAACATGTTATCATTACAGTAGATGAAATATCCCACAGTCATAGCAAATCCCAAATGAACTGATAGAACACCTTGTGGAAATTACTGTTAGGGGTATATTGACATTTTACTTTTTATTCATTTCCATAAATATAACATTTCTGTATAAATCATGTGCAGAGCTGGACTGCAACTTGGAGAGAGTATTTGCAGAAGAGTTGGCTTCCTTGATGTGCAGAGAACCAAGAAACCCCAGGTAAAAATGAATGAAGACTTTGAGATGATAGGGGGATGGAAGTAGGAGCTGAAAACTTGTTCTTAACATAGTCTACGGATTGGGATGAATGCTTATGTTTTAATTATGAGGTCAAGTGGTAAAGAAGGTTGGGGAAACATACTATCACACAGTTGTATAACTCCTGCAGGACTGTTCACATTGCATGATACATAAGTGGCACCCCCTAGAGGAGTACAAATGTAGTGTTTCTGTTGAGAATGCAAACAATTTTAAGTATCTGTTGACTGGACTAGGAAAGATACATGGCTAGGAACACTTCTATCTCCTGCTTCCACTACTATTGATTTTAAATTTCATTTTCAGCTCTGTCTTTGACAATTCCTATTTCACCTGTTTCTTAAATATTGATTTTTTTTTCAGGTTTCTAAACAGACTCATGTCTTGTTTGCCCTGCATACTCTTTCTGCAGAATCTCATCCCTGTGTACAATAGCTTAACCGCTAATTATGTATCAATAGCTTTACATCTTTATCTCCAGGTTTACCTCTCCAAAATGCATCAGGTCTACGTGTCCATTTTCATCATGACTGTCTAGATCCTACTTGATATTCCCTGGGTCCTATCATTAGTGCTTCCTGTAGAAAGCTAAAGGTCACTTCCACTAACTCTGCTTTTACCCTATCTACCAGCAAATTTCTCCTTCTTCAGTTTAGATTATCTACGGCCCTAGACTAATAATGGATGGGTTGCTTGAACTCTTCCCTGCCCTGTACATCTGATCGATCAGTCATTTGGTCTAGAGAATCCTTCATGTCCATGACATTTTCTCCACCCTTTAGGCCACTGCCTTAGTTCAGGCCTGCATATGTCATAACTGCCTAGAGTTTCTGGTCTACTTGTGACTTATGCACAACGATATCTGTGCTTAGCGATTGATGCATACCTGGCATTCAGTCTAAATGGCTCTCCACTCCTTTTTAATATAGTGCTGGAAGTCTTAGCCAATGCAATCAGACAAGAGAATAAAATAAAAGGCATTTAA
>NW_006159501.1:579645-580555 GCF_000334495.1 Tupaia belangeri chinensis | reverse complement strand
GGGAAAGAAGAGTTGAAATTATCTCTATTTGCAGATGACATGCTTGTATACATAGAAAACCCAAGGATATCCATGAAAAAAATCTTCTCAAAGTAATAAATGGATAGAGTACAGTGGCAGGCTACAAAATCAACTTACAAAAATCTATAGCACTTCTAAATATAAACAATGAGCAGACAGAGGTAGAACTGAAGAATGTAATCCCATTTACCATAGCCACAAAAAGCATAAGATACCTAGAAAAAGACCTAACTAAGGAAGTCAAAGACTTCTACAAGAAAAACTATGAAAATCTTTTTTTAAAAAAATGAAAATGACCCAAAAAATGGAAGGACATTTAATTTTCCTGGATTGGGAGAATTAATATAATCAAAATGGCAATTCTAACCAAATTAATCTACATATATAATACAATCCCTATCAAATTACAGGAGACATTCTTCACAGATCTAGAAAAGACAATCATAAAATTTGTCTGGAAGCATAGAAGACCACATATTGCCAAAACAATCCTGTGCAAGAAGTGGAGTAAGCGGCATCTCACTCCCTGTCCCCAAAATACATTACAAAGCTGTGATAATCAAAACAAAATGGTTTTGACACAAAAACAGACATGTGGACCAATGGAACAGAATAGAGACCCCAGAAATAAATCCAAAAACTTACAGTTACCTTATTTTTGACTAAGGGTAACAATCAATCCAGTGGGAAAAGGAAAATCTCTTCATTGAATTGTTCTGGAAAAACGAGGTATTCACTGGCACAAAAATGAATCTGAATGGTGATAGGGGTCTCACCATTAACAAAAATCGACTCAAAGTGGATCAAAGATCTAAACCTAAGACCTTAAACTATAAAATTACTGGCAGAAAACACTGGGGAAACTCTGGGAGACATTGCAGTAGGGAAA
>NW_006159501.1:578926-579468 GCF_000334495.1 Tupaia belangeri chinensis | reverse complement strand
AATAAACAGGAAACTAAAAGGGTTTCCCGGGGGGTGGGGGGGGGGGAGATTAACCTAATTAAAAGATGAGAAAATGACCTGAAAAAACAACTCTCTAAGGAAGACATATGAACAGCCAAAAAGCATATGAAACAATGCTCAACATTTCTCATCATAAGGGAGATGCAGATCAAAAGCACATTGAGATACCACCTAAGCCCAGTCAGAATGGCAAAGTTTAAAAAAAAAATGGTAAGTACTGGCAGAGATGTGGTGAAAGGGGAACTCTCCTACCCTGCTGATGAGAATGTAAATTGGTCTAGTGCCCGGGTCCAGCCTCAGCATGGGTGGGTTATCTCGACGAAGGCGGCGAAGGTGAACAGAAGACAGAGGCCTCGATGCCTTTCATGCACGTCCTATGCCGGACACCCCTCAGAGATCGCTCTCTGAGGAGTGATGACTGCTAGGAATCATCCTGCGTGCGTTTTTATTTTTATTTTACATGCAAGTAAAGGGAGAGGGGCTAGTGTTTCAATTAACAGCTCATAAAGTTTTTAACAATA
>NW_006159501.1:549392-578532 GCF_000334495.1 Tupaia belangeri chinensis | reverse complement strand
GGTCGCTTCCCAGTGAGGCTGCCTCAATTTTCTGGAGCAAATAGCAAGCAGCCTTGCTTGCTCAGACAGATCCTGGGGCCTCCCTGGGTTGGACTCCTCCAGTCTAGCTACTGTGGAGAACAATATGGAGGTTCCTCAAAGATCTACAGATTGAACTACCATATGATCCAGCAATTCCACTCCTGGGTATCTACCCAAAGGATAGGAAAATGCTCAGTTGGAAAAGTGTTTGCACATCTACTTTTATTGCAGCATTATACACAATTGCTAAGACAGGGAACCAACCCAAATGTGCAGGAACAGATTGAAAAGGTGTAGCACATGTACTCTATGGAATAGTACTTGGCCTTTAAAAGCAACAAGAGGGACCAGCGGTTAGCATAATAACTATGTCGCTGGACTCCCACGTAGTCGATCACGGTTCACGTCCTGGACACGGTGGCTTAAAACTCACGCCAGGTGCATGTGTGTTGTGTCCAAGATCCCGAGAGGAGAATGGAGGAGAAGGGATTGATGCGTGGCCATCCCCCCAGGGGAGTGATTTCTTGCTTTCTGTCTCTCTGTCTCTCTCTGTCTGTCTGGCGAGCGCACACACCCTATATCAAAAAAATAAAAAATAACTCTCTAAAAAAAAGCAACAAGACCCTGCCATTTGATAGAAAGTGGACAAATATGGAAGATTTACTGGTGAGAAAAGCAAGCAAGGCTATGAAAGAGGCATTGTATGTCTCTACTTAACATAGACTGACTGTCCACACTCTATGGTGGAAATTGAAACATTAGAGGACATAGAAGCAGTGAAAATGGTTATGAATACTGGAAACAATGGAGTAAATGGGTAGGAGAAGGGGGAGAGGTAAGACATTTATGGGACACAGAAATGAATTTTTACCTGTTGATGATAATGTGTTTTGTATCCTCAACTGAACTGGTGTGAAGTTTATTCATGTTGGATAAATTCAATTTATAATCTAACTGATGTATAATGATTAAATGTATAACATAATTTTTTAAAAAATTGAATTTGTTTTAACCTTGGAGGAAGAGTATATGATATAGAGAACAGGTCTTGATTCTAACAACAACAACAACAACAAAACTACTTTGAATTTTTTACTCCATACTTTTAGTTTTGTGATACTGGTTGATGAACTTTTTTTCTATCTTATTTTCTTCACTTGTATCACAGCAGTAATACTATCATTCCAACTAGTCTGAGGAATGAATGAAGCAACACATAGGGCAGAGCCTACCACAGTGCCTGGCACTCTGCAGGCACTCCATAAAAGGTCATTGACTCCTCTTCTGAACATAGCTGCACTCTGCCCAAATCTAAACCCTGGGAAGATCTTCATAACAGCTTACTCTAAGTAAGCTGGATGGTCACTTAACAGGCACACATCCTTCTGGGGGACTCACTGACAACCTGCATAGTTAATACAATACTGGTGAAAGAGTGGGTCCCTTTAATGTGCTACCTTTTTACCTTTATTTTTTTTTCTTAAATACAGGGGAGATAACACCCTTCCAAATGCTAAGTAGTTTGCATTGAACAACTATTCAACAAAAATTAAACAGTTTTCTCTCTAGGATCATTTTTAGCTAAAAAAAAAAATCCTCTAAGGTGGCTCACTTACAATGTAAAAGTGCAATAGATGAAAGATTTTTTGTTTGTTTGTTTGTGTTTTGTAGAGAGAGGGAGATTTTTGCTATAGGGAATGTGTTCATGTGTTCTCACCAGAGAGACAGAAAGAGAGAAAATGAGAAATCATCCCCCAGGGTGATGGTGATGCCATAATCCCTTCTCCTTCATTTTCCTTCTGGAAATTTGGGCATGCACACACATGCACCTGGTGTGTTTCAAGCCTCCAGGTCAGGGACTCGAACCACAGTCGACCATGTGGGAGTCCAGCACCTTAACCACTGTGCTACCTGCTGGCCCTGAAGGTTTTCTTTTTAACTGAACAATCCTGGTCTTTGAGCATCATAAAAACTGTATTTTATGAAGGAAGTAATAAATTGATTTAGAAAACAATTTCCTATGTTAAACTAATAAAAAGACAAATTTGAAAGAGGATCTACTCTCTGACTTGGGCCTATCTTCCAGCAGGAAAAATGTAATGGCTTTATATATGAAGCTTATGGATGTTTATCTTCAATCAATTTTTAGTTCCAGAAAAAAGGGGTAAGTATAAAAAGAAATCCTAAAGGTTAATTCAGAAAAAAAAAAGTAAGGTGATCATTCTTGCTACCTTAATAATTTAGAGTCTTTATTTTCATTTGTCTTTTCCAGTAATTTTTGGCATATTTTTAGGATAAACATACAAAATAAAACTGTACTCTGTGTGCTCTGAAGAGTCAGAATATATTGGACAAAATTAGAATTCCTTCACCGATTTCTTTTATAATGTTAGTATATATGTGGAAAAACAAGCAAATAAAACCACAGGAAAAAAACAAAATAGGGACTCAGGTTATAATAAGATAAAGTCTTTCTTTTTTGGTCAGTAAGTACAAAAACATTATCCCATCAGTTATTACTAGTGTAGAATTTATTTTAATATTTACTTTGTATAATGATAACAAATTACTATATTTATTGAGTATGACATTAGAGAATGATTACTTTAAGTACAACGTCTTGAAATTGGCTCTCATTGGTCCATAAGAACTGACTGTACGAACCATTTTACAATTCTACATTCAGTAATGTCACATTGGTCATTTGAAATTGGACATAGTGGGAATATTTACACCATGGAAATTGGCAAACTACAAATCAAAGCTTGTTTCTTGAATGCTGATGGTTAAACATTTTTCAGTGTGTCATTGATTATTTCTCTAACAAGCAAGCTCAAAACCTCAGCAGCTTAATGAAGTAGTCTTATTTCCTCACTTAAGTGATTTTCAATGTGAGGATTTGGCAAACAGCCTTTTATAAAGTGATTCAGGACTAAGGTCTTCTTATTTGTAGATATACCAATCTCAGGCCCTTGGAAACCTCTGCTGGATTGTCTACATCTAGCTAGCAGATGGAAGAAGAGAATGGAAAATCACACAAGAGGCTTTCACATACCAATCCTGGATATGCTATACATTATTTACATTCATTTTTCATTTTCTGTCCTAGACCACACTTAACTGGGAGAAAGTCTAGGAAAGGTGATTCAAATTTATGTCTCAGAGAAGAAAAGAAATATTGTAGAACTTGCTGGTCTCTATCATAAGTTTCTATAATGGTCCAAGCACAGTTGTAAACTTTTCATAAACACAGTTTATAAACCTCCACCCACATAATAACCTTTTATGAATGAATAGTTATTCATATTTTATAAATCAACAAATGAGGTTCAAAGGAATTAAGTAACTATATGACTAGATACCTGCTAAGTTACAGAGACAGTACTCATATTTTAAGTTGACCTACTGAACCTTGAACTTCAATGGCAACAAGACAGACTGGGACCAACCATTCTGAGAGCTGATTGTACAACATTACCAAGTGATTCGTGCCAACAACAGATCCAAGAGGTATACTTGGCCCTAAACACCTTACCAAAGATCAACTTTCCAAGTAGAAAAATCAACCTTATTTTATTGCATAGGGCAGAAAGAAAGACAGATGGAATGAGACAAGTATTACCAAAGAAGAGACTTGCCCAGTGGTTGTTGGAAAGTCTTAACATCTCAACCATTTCTTATTTAGTTCAGGTTCTGGTCGCACATGTCTATCTCCAAGTCAAGATCTTAATCTTGGTTATTATCAGTTACTAGGCCTGTAATGTGATAGGAGAGCTTGAGAGCTGGTGTAGAGATTGAGGGCATGCGTTGGAGAAGAGAGCAGAGAATAGTGATGTAACACAAACTTGGTTGATACCACAATTTTTAAAAAATGATGTCTATTTCCGAAAGACCCACCTTACCTGTTTTCTCAGTAACATTTGTCTGCAGAACTATTTATGTGTTTATGATCTCTGGAATTAAAGCTACACACTATAGACTGATTCTTGGAAAATGGGAACAACTTAATATGAACACAATGAAAAAGTCATAAGCTTCAGAGATTAAATTAATGTATAACATTAAACATGCTTAATAGCTGAGTAATCTTGAACATGTTAGTTAATTTCAGTAGAATGGGGACAAGATACTTTCATTCCCTAAGGATTCAATAAAACAACATATAGAAAGTACCTGTAACAGGAGCTGGGCCAATGGCTCAGTGATTAGGCACTTTGCAGAGGAAGCCAGATCTCTCATAGCTGAGCAAGGTTCAAATCTCCATCCTGCTGGCTGAATGCTGGCCTGTATTCATGTGTCCAGGGTACTGACAGAATGGAAAATTAGAAAAAAAAATTATTTCAGTGTGACCGGGTCCCTTGGTGTGTGCTCTGTCTTTCTCTCTCTCTCTCTGTACTTGCTCTCTCTCATTTATCTGTATGTGATTTCTTTCATGAAGAAAAATAAATTAACAAAATTGGACCATGGATGATATTAATCTCTCACTCATTATTGTTCTTACATATATAGCATCTAAAGAGGGCTTGGGACCCAATAGTTGGCAGTAGCAAAGACTGAAGACTCAAAGCAAAACACAAAATCAGTTATTCTAGACAACACCAGAATTTTCTTTGAACTCAGTTGAAACACACATTTCATCCTCCTAAAGAGAAAGGGTGAATTGAGTTCTATTTCTCAGGATGGTTAGAATATTTTTTGCCTTATTTATATTTCAGCACTAACTTAGCTTGATCTGTTTCCCTGTTAGAAGGAAAAGTCCCGAGGAAGGTAGTTTTATATATGAGAAATAACTCAGTGGTTTACAGGGATTAAGGCTCTCTGTAACGGTTCTATAATCCCAACCAGCCATGTCTAAGAGGCTTTGTATTTCATTAAAATCTTGAAATTAAATTACCTTTAGCTAAGCTTAAAGTTGGAAAATTTTACATATAGAGTAAATCACTATAAAATATTCTAAATATCCCCTAATTTTAATTTCTATGGCACTGAAAAAAAATGTAGGTTTTCTTGATTTCTATAGCAGTGAATATGACTCTAAGTCATCAGGGAAAACAGAAAAAATATAGCCTTTTGGAAATAATTTTAGTGGGCCAGATTCTTATCATAAGTACTCTACAGGGATTTTATATTTAAAAAAAAAATCAAAAAGTTGTTTTGCTCTGTCTTCAAACTGTAAGTCCATTCATTTATGTAATCTTAGGAAATCATTATACAGAAAACATGAGAAAATATATTTTTTAGATAAAAACTTGAGAAGGTTAGATGAGACAAGGACTTAGCCTATTATTTCTGAACATTTATATTAATGTAAAATATTTCATCTCTATTAGAGAAATATAAGTGGTAACTTAATACTTTCCTTACATTGAAATATTGGAATATAGTATCTTCTTAAATTGGAGTGGTGGAAATAAAACCTTAAAGTTCAAATTCCAGTTCTTCTGTCATTGTATTATTTGCTTCTCCCAAAAATATATTCAACTGAAAAATTTCTAAATTTCATCATATAATCAAAACTAGGTTTTTCTTTCTACCTTCCTATCATCCCAATGTAAGATTATTTGCCTCAGAAATGGAATTTAAAAAATCACTCTCAGGTCCCATTACTCCTAACAGGAATTAAAAGATAATATAAAGCAAATGCAACACTAAATTTCAGTGTAAGGTTATTTAGTATAACAGCATGGCCTTCCAAACCTCAAAGAGTAAATGATCAGAAAAATGTTAGATTATACTGAGTATATTCAGCTTAAAACAGAGAAAACATGTGTAAATTATTTTCAGTAATATTTATACTTGAAATAATTATTATTTTTAAAGTTTCAGTTTTTAAAAGAACCAACACTAACATAATTCATCTCCCAATGGGCTTCTGGTAGCCAAGATAGTTATAATTAGCTTAAAATATAATAATTTATTCCATTTGTCAGTATAAATGTAAGAAAAATTAGCTAATACTTATTAAATATTTGCTATCCAGTAAGCTGTTTTTTGGTTTTTTTTTTTGTTTTTTTGCTTTTTAGAGTTTTCACCTTAGGGAACCTACAGTCACCAGAGAGAGAGAGGCAGGAGAGACAGAGACAGTAAGAGGCAAAGTGAGAAATCACCCCTCGGGGGATAGCCACATGCAACCTCTTCTCCATTCTCCTCCTGGAATCTTGGGCACACACACACACAAGCACCCAGTGTGAATTTTAAGTTACCTGGTCTGGAATTTGAACCATGGTCAACCAGGTGGGAGTCCAGGGACATAACTACTACTCTATCTGCTAGCCCTCCAGTAAGTTTTTTACACATATTATGTCAGTAAATTTAAGTCCTATTTTCTTGATATGAAAGTCAAGGCCTAGAGAAAGAAATTTTCTCCCAGACATACAAGGGGTCCCAAAGGGTTTATGGGAGATGCATATTATTTTTTTAAAAAATGAAACTATGCATGAATTTGATTATTTTTTGCATTTAAAGAAACTCATACTTTCATTCCATTTTTTAGTTAACTTGAAGTCCCTTCATATAGCTGGTAAATGGAAAAATGAAATCTGACACAAAAATATCTGAAAATACGCACATTTTCACCATTTTGCAATAGCTTTTTCTTGATTTCATGATTAAGTCATTTTGAAACATACACTTAGTGAGTGAGTAACTTTGTACTGTATGGGAATTTGCTTACTTTTTAAAGAAGGTATTTAAATTTCATAGCAATGGATAGAATGAGTTTTGAATAAATAGCTGCTTTTTTTAAAACCTCTTTTTTAAAGGAGCATTTCCAGTTTATCATTTCAAAACTTAATGCAAGCTTTCATTTTAAGTAAAAAATAAAATGTCTATTTCAAGATATATGGACTTTTCTAATGCAACTTTGAGCCCTTCTTGAAACAGTCATTGCCTGGAAGCCTGAAGAAATCTTAATGCAACTTCCAAATGAATCTAACTCTTCTAGGGAGTAGCTTTGGCACTGGGAGAATTTGGCTCAGCAGATTTCAGCAAAGTCCCAGCCCAGGAAGTCAATTAGCTCAGAAAAGTGAAACATCTGAAAATGTAAATTATTAGTTCAGTTGCAACTCTATGTGTTACATGTGTAAAGATGCAAAAACACATTTGTTCAAAGGATTTATCATTCACTGCCACATTGGACAGTACAAAAACTTAGATATCTTTACATAAACAGATGAGTCATCTCTTATAAAATACAATTTTCCATGTAAGCAAGCTATTGATGAATGTGGAGTGTAAGACATTTTCTCTTTGGCTGTTGTAAAATTTTCTGCAAGTGATAAGAAATGCAATAAGTTCATGAAGATAACTTGTCACTTAGGAGAAGGAAGCCAAAGGGGTCCCAAATCTCTCTCTCCCAAGTCCCAAAGCAAATGCCTTAGCCAGAAAGCTTTCGCTGTCTGAGATGAGTAATGGGGCTAGTGAGTTTCCTCCAGCTTCGGAAAAGAAAGGCACAGATGCCTCCCGATGTCTTTTGTGGCTGACACCAGCTAAATGTCTTCTATCTTAGAATTGGAACTTTTTTCTTTTATCCTTCTAAATCAGAATTGATAATGAATTATAAAGTGACTGGAGTATGACTGGATATGTTCATTCTAGAGATGTTATTCCAGGTGACTCATGTTTCTGTCTCTCTTTCAAAATAAGCACTTAGCTGTAAGTATTAGCGGAATTAAGAAAGATGGGAAAACCCTGTTGTTTTCGACATTTTTCTTACGTGGCCCAGTTCTAGAATCACTATCCAACAAATACCACCCAAACATTGATATCAATTACAGATTTAAGCAACCCTGACCCTACCGTAACTTCTGCCCCCTGGAAGTAGTTCTTTAGTAGATCTTCTCCACCCCTCAAAATTTTCCCACCCTCTTCTTCATTGCCTCTTTATTTAGAATATATCTGCATTTCATCATACTAGGTTGCATTTATTTTTCAGTTTGTCTGCTCACCTTCTGTATTGGACCATGAGACTTCCAAATGCATGGAATAATTCTCTTCCACTGAAAAAAAAATTCAATTAGTCCTTTTTACTGGGACTGCCTCCAGATAGTGCTTAATATTAGTGGAATATTAAAAACTTCAATTAGTTAACTAATCAGACATTTATTAATAATAATGAGATAATTTATGATATGAATTTGATCTTAGACTTCTAGCATTGAGAATGCTGGATTTCATTATGGTAGAGTATGTCTAATAAAGATTTTCTTCAGGTTAAATACTATCTATCTTTCAATATTATCACCTTTCTATTCTAATAAAATATGACATTATACATTTCATGGTAATATATAATAATACCTTTGAATTAGTGGGGGAAAAAATAAATAATTCACCTCCCCTAAAAGCATTTCTACCAATATCCTTATGAAGTACATTCTTGCATTTGTTTTGTAGTAAGAATATTCCTGTTGAATTACTGCAGAAACAAACAATTATAACCATAATTTAACTAATGGTGAGAAAAATGCTGAGTGGTAATTGATAACTTTGCCAAAACTACCCTGCACCATATGGAAAATAATAGTGAAATGTGGATCTTAATTGGTATATATTTACTTAATATGCATAATTTGGAGTTTCTTAGACTTTTTTAAGTGTTATATTTTTCTCATTATAAAGAAAGAAAATCATCATTGAAAATGTGAGACATAAATGAAAAACCCACATAGAAATAAATAAGCATATAGACAGGCCCAGGGACAGTTACTATTTTTTTAAGAGAGTTCTTGTTGTTGTTGTTGCTATACAGCATGTGTACTCACCAGAGACAGAGACAGAAAGTGAGAAATCACCCCTCAGCGGCCATGCCGCAATCCTTTCTCCTCTTTTCTCCTCTCAGGAATTTGGACATGCATGCACTTGTGCTCAGCATGAATTTTAAATTGCCAGGTCTGGGACTCAATCTGTGATAGACTATGTGGGAGTCCAGCGAAATAACCATTATGCCATCTGCTGTTCCCAACAGTTACTATTAATATTAGATATATTTTCTTCCACAGTCAGTTACTATTAATATTAGATATATTTTCTTCTACAGTTTCTTCTATATATTTTAAAATAAAAATTAATAGTTTACGTAAAATTATATTTTTAATATTTTCATGCCTATATGTATAAAATTGTATATATATTTGGAATTATAATCTTTCATAACTATGGCTACAAATGTTGTTTGTTTATATCTTCAACATTTTTTCCAAAAAATTTCTTTAGTAACGAAAGAATGACATAGTATACAGCAAAATTAATGCACACTAGAAAATGTACACGTTCATTCCCCCATTCTATGCCCCGTCCCCCATTCTCTTCCAGGAAAAAAAAAATGTTAAATATACCTGCGCATGTAGGATTCTTCTTAAAACTTCCACAAATAGGTCCTCATGAAAAAAAATACTAGTGTGTATTTTGTTTGGTTCAGGTAATATCTTGGACATCTATTCATATAATCTCATATATAAACCTGCCTTTCTGTTTTTACTAGGAATGTCATACCTTTTGAAAATGTATTAGCTTAATAGGCAAAAGGGGTATCTCATTACTAAATTCATTTTACTTATATTTTTAGTGAGATTAGACATTACTTTTAAGGTATTTAATTTTCATTTGTAGTTTACCATTTCATGAACTTTATCAATTATATGTCTGGTGTAAGTGACTTTAAAAGCTATTTTGGACAAATTCAATTTTACAAGTATATCTACCTCTACTCTAATTCCAACACCAGACCAACGTTTTCCTCTGTACTAGACAGCTCTTGTAGTGGTAACCAGGCACAGCTTGGAGACTAGAGTCAGAAGTCTGCAGAGGTTCTGGAGACCAGTGTAGAAAACCCCAGTCCCACAGGTCAGCAGGTAGTGTGGAGGTTAAGGCACTGCATCCCACGTGGCTGCCTGCGTGGTCTGTCTCCAACCCAACAGCTTGAAAATCACTCCAGGTTTGTGTGCCTGCATGCCCAAAATTTTGAGAGGAGACTGAAGAAGGAATTGTAGTGTGACCATCCCCTCTGGGGTGATTTCTCACTTTCTTTTTCTTTTCTTTTTTTTTTTAACTCTCTGGCGAGCGTATGTCTCAATAACAAAAGGCAATAAAATTTTTTTAAAAAGAAAAATGAGTCCTTTCCTGTGAAACTGGAACTGAAGTATGAATTTCTCTACTCTATTGTAGTTAGCTAGAGCCATGTGACTGTACAAAGCTAATTAAAAGTAACCAAAAGTGGGACCAGCAGTTAGCGTAATGGCTATGTCGCTGGACTCCCACGTAGTTGACCACGGTTCGCGTCCCGGACCCGGTGGCTTAAAACTCACGCTGGGCGCATGTGCGTGCATGCCCAAGATCCCGAGAGGAGAATGGAGAAGAAGCGATTGCGGCGTGGCCAATACCCTGGGGAGTGATTTCTTGCTTTCTGTCTCTCTGTCTCTCTCTGTCTGTCTGGCGAGTGCACGCGCCCTATAGCGAAAGCCTCTCCAAAAATAAAAATAAAAATAAATAAAAAATAAAAGTAACTGAAGGTTTGAATAGCCTTGTACAATTCCCTATTTCCCTTTTGCCCCACTGTGGAAAATTTTGCAGCCTTAAGTTAAAGGAGGATGCCTTAAGAAGTTAGATGATCTCATTTATGTATGCTGAAGACCCAGAAGACTCAGACTTGCAGTCTGAATCTGAAGGTCTGAGAATCAGGAGAACTGATGGTGTAGGTTCTAGTCCAAGTCTGAGGTATGAGAATCAGAAGTGTCAATGGCATATGTCCCAGTCCAAGTGGGAAAAATGAAGTCCCAGCTCAAGTAGTAAAGCAGAGAAAGAAAGTAAATTCTTCTTTCCTCTGCCTTTTTGTGCTTTTAAAGCCTTCAGTGAATTAGACAATACCCACCCACATTGGGATGGGTGGTCTATTTTATTCAGTTTACTGATTGAAACACTAACTTCTTCTAGAAACACCCTCACAGACCATACTTAGAAATCATACTTAGCAAGATATCAGGATATCCCATGGCCTAATCAGACTGAAACATAATTATCTAGTACAGGGCCTTAGGTCCTTCTAAATATAAATCTTCTCAGGAAGAAAAGATCTATGAAGGCCCTTGGGGTTGCCATTAAATAAGATTAAATAAATGTGTAATCATATTACAATTACTAAACACACAGAAAACAAATCATCATAAACTCAATCAGTACAAATAAAATACAATATATTTAGAAACTCAAATTTACAGGGTTTTAAATTTTCAAATATAAACAAAATAACTTTCTTTTGAATAAAATATAAACAAATGATGAAATCATAAAAAATAATAGCTATAAAAAGACTAATAAAATATTAGGTATATCTCAAAATGAAACAAATATATACTGCCTATAAATAATACAATATATAATAATATATATTATATGTGATGTTATATTTAATTTACATATATTATAATGACAGATTCCTGACATTAATTTGATATAACTAGATTAGAAAGTAGAAAATATAAACAAGACATTAAAGGAATCTAAAACTAATCTCTTGTGAGTTTAAAAGACAGATTGGAAATATGAGCAAAGAAACTCTATTTAAGTATTTAATAGCTAGGAATATCCAGAAGTGATAAAATATATGAATTCATAAATAAAGGAACACATTATATGACAAGAAACATATTAAAAAAAACCATAATTTGTTAAAGCTTTACAACCTTTATAAACAAGGAGAAGCTCTTAAGAACAATGTGAGAGGGGCCAGCAAGTGGCATAGTGGTTAAGGTGCTGGATTCCCATATGACTGGCTGCAGTTAGAGTTCCAGACCTGCTGACTTAAAACTCACACCGGGCATATGTGTTTGTGTGCCCAAAACCCCAAAAGGAGAATAAAGAAGAAGGTATTGCATCACGACCATCCCCACTACGGGGTGATTTCTCACTTTCTCTCTCTATGTCTCCGTGTTAAGCACACAAGCCCTATTATCAAAAAACAGCAACAATGATAACAACAACAACAACAACAAAACTCTAAAAAAAAGGGGAAAAAACAAGGTGAAAGAGAAGGCAAATCTGCTACAACTCTGAATACCATACTCAATGGTAAATGACTGAAGCTTTGTTTCTCCAAGAGCAAAAAGGCACAGATGTCTCCTTTAATATCTTGTGTTTAATAGAATACTAGAAGTCCTAGCCAGAGCAATTAGGCAAGAAAAAGGAAATAAAAGGCATCCAGATTGGAGAGAAAGGCATAAAATTCTCTCTTTCACAGATGATATATTCTTGTATGTAGAAAACCCTTGAAATTTCCTCCCAAAAAACCATTATAACTAAACATTGAATTTATCAAAATAACAGAATACAAAGTCAATAGACAAACATCAATTGCATTTCTATATACCAATGATGAATAATCTGAAAAGAAACTTAAGAAAACAACTGCATTTACAATAGCTTTAAAAAGATAAAATACATAGTAATTAACCAAAAAGATGAAAGACCTGTACAATATAAATTCTGAGATGTATCTGAAGCAAATTAAATTTAACATAAATAAATGAAAAAATCCACATTCACCAAGAAACTTAATATTGTTACGATGTCCCTACTACTGAAAACAATCTGCTGCAATCCCTGTTACAATCCCAGTAACATTGCTTCTGAATAAGTAGACAAATTCATCCTAAAATATATAAGGAATATTAAAGGACCTGAATAGCAAAAGCATTTTCATAAAAGAATAAAGTTTGAGGACACATATTTTCTAATTTGAAAACTTACTACTGCTATAGTAGTAAATATAGTGTGGTATAAATACTATAAAATCTGGCATAAAAATGGGGATATAGACCAATGGAATATAATAGAAATTCCAGGTATAAATTCTCATGTATAGGGTCAAATATTAATAATTTTCAACAAGGGTGCCAAGACCATTCAATGAGGGAAAAAGACAGTCTTTACCCAATGGTACTGGAAAAAAACTAGATAATCATACACAAAAAAAAAATTGACTCAAAATGAATCAATGACCTAAATGTAAGACCTGAAACTATAAAACTCTTGGAAGGAAACATTAGGCAGAAGATTCACGATCACACATTTGTTAACATTATTTTTGTAACACCAAAGACACAAGTAAAAAAAAAGAAAAAGAAATAGACAAATTAGACTTCATTAAAATTTTAAAGGTTTGTGCATCAAAGGTCACTAGCAATATGCGACAGCCATTAAACCTACTTTTCATAGCACAAATATGAGTATCTGACATTGTATTTAAACATAATAGAAGGCTGAAATAAGTGAGGATTGAAGTCAATAGCAAAGAAATAGTTTTCGCAAAAGTTAAAATGGCTTGGTGATATGGATTCAGTCAGAAAGTCAGCTATATGTTCTTGTCTTTACGACATTTAAACATATCAATGGCCTTCTCTAGAGTTCAGATTCCTTTTTTATGCTGGAAATAAGGAATTAATCAATTTTCAATTTTAAAGAGAGATTGAAAAGTTGTTCTAGGAATGTTCTGAGATGATGTTGGTGACTGGAAAAATACTGAGACAGGACCTCTCTGGGTTTCGTGATCTTCCAGATCACTTCCTCACTCCACATCTACTGACACCCTGGGCGAAAATTCAATATTCTGCTTTATTAAGAACAGATTTCTCTCTTCTATACATATTTCTTACTGACTTCAAAGCCTTAAAGTTAGAGAATTTATAAGCACTATATATACGTATATATAGCATCATCTTCCTTTCATTCATTTAACATTCATGCACATTTTTAGTGACTCCATTTAATCTATGTAACATTTATTGATAATATACTTTAGGTTAGTCTCTATGTAGAGAAGTGAGAGTAACAAAATAAATAAGTTGTAAATAAGAAACTTATTTAGGAAACTCTAAGTTTCTTCTTATTTTAATTTTTTTTTAAGACTTTTTAAAAGAGAGAGACAGAGAGCAAGAAATCACCCCCTGGGGGGATGGCCACACCACAGTCCCTTCTCTTCCATTCTCCTCTCTAGGTTTTGAGCATGCATGTACACACGCCTGGCGTGTTTCAGGACTTGAACTGCAGTCAACTATCTGGGAGTCCAGTAATGTAACCCTTATGCCATCTGCTGGTCCTTGAAACTCTAAATTTCTTAAAACTTACAGCTTATTCTAAAAAAACCTGCCTATTTATTCATCTATCAAAGATTCAGTGAGCTCCTACACATGAATTAGGCACTGCTATCATGAAACTCTCATGGGAGACAGTTAAGCAAATAAATGCATCAACCCCATCAGAGAGTGAAAGTGCTACAAAGGAAAATAGTGGTGGGAGGTTAATTTATAGAGGTTAGATGGGAAGTTTCACTGGTGCTTGAATTAAAAGAGGAGGACACCCATGCCAAGCTCTGTAGCCAGAGGAACATTTCAGTGAACGAACAGGCAGAAATGATTGGACCAGCTCAAGAAAAAAAAAAACGAGATCAGAGAGACTGGACATTTGTATGGAAAAAGATTAAGATACAGGGGTACTTCAGGGAGAGTTCTCTTCCCTATCTAATCCTTGGTGCTCATTCCCTTAGATTAGGTCTTCATTGAAACCTGAATGCTCCCAACTAAAGCTGGGTAAGTGTTTTCTGCACTGTATTAATTTGCTAAGGTTGCTATAGCAGAGTACCACAGATGGGGATAGCTTAAACAATTGAGGTTTATTGTCTCACTGTTCTGGCTAGCAATCTGAGATCAAGGTGTGACCAGGTTTATTTTCTTCTGAGGTCTCTCCCGTGGGCTTGCAGATGGTCATCTTTTGAATATACCCATGTGACTTATTTTATCTTAATTTCTTCTTTACAGTCCTCATTTCTAGATAGACTCGCATGTTAAAGAGCTAGGGGTTATGGCTTCAACACATACATTTTGGGGGTGGAGAGGATGGTCACAATTCAGCCCATAACACACACCTTAAGTAAAAAGTGCAGACTGAGAGTGGAAGAATTATTTCCCATTATGATATAAAACATTTAGACAAGGGTTGGGTTTTGAAGGCATTGTAGATTGACAGAATAAGTGTACATTTTAAGAGAAGTGGAAATCAAGTGGTAATTTGTCATGATGTGATCTAAAAATGTTCTCATGTCTATGTAGAGAATAATTCTAAAATGATGTAAGTGAGTTGAATTTGGGTGATAACAGAGGAGATGGCAATAAATTCTCAGATTTCAGATCTATTTTGAAATGGAGTTAGCAGAATTAGTTGATCAATGAGATGCAGGACTAATAGGAAGAAAGAAATTAGGAAGGACACAAATGACTTGAGCCACTGAATGTAGTTGTTATATCCCAGCATGAATTCTTTATAGTTGTGTAATCTTTTACTTTTGCTTTTAAAACTTTTTATTTAGAAAGCAAGAAAAACCCTCAACAAGGTTTTATACTGTGACATTCCCTGCCCCATCAGCCTTCTGGTCAGCCAGGGCCACAGACACATGCACTCTTAGAGTGGTCAAGTCAACCCAGGATCTGAAATTCCAGCCTTCCACATGGCTTCCAGCACTGCAGAAGACACCTACTGTCTGCACCTGCTGTGTGATTTTGAGCAAGTAATTTGAACTCTATGAGTCTCTGTTCCCTGACTGTGTAAGATGGAGCTAGTACTATTTTTTTTATAAATTAGTTGCAAGGATCAAATGAAATGCCTGTAAAATAATGTGCAAAGTTTGTGACTCACAGTAAATTGTGAATGGGTACATTAAGTGCCAACCCTTCCAGATAAAGAACATGCTAATATATTCATGAAGCAGCTAGGCAGCATCTAATTAAAATGCCCAAATGGGAAAAACTGTTGAAAGGTGCCTACCTCATGTTAGAAATAAGGAAAATCAACAGAGGCCTAGATGAGAAAATCTCCTCTGATGGGGTGAATGTTGGGGCAAGTCTAGAACTAAGTAGGACTTTAATTCATTGAAGAACAAGAAGCCCTGAGCTGTTTTTCTTTAGAGAGAAATTTTTTTCTATAGGGCACCTGCACTAGCCAGAAAGATAGAATGAAAGTGAGAAATCACTCCCCAGGAAGGATGATCAAACTGCAATCCTTCTCTTCCATTCTTCTCTCAGGATTTTGAGCACGCCCACAAGTGCACCCACGTGAATTTCAAGCCACTAGGTTTGAGACTCAAACCATGGTTGACTATGTGGGAGTCCAACACCTTAACCACCACACTACCTGCTGGCCCCAAAGAAGGCCTGAAGTTTTAATGGGCTCCCCCAAAGTCAAGAAGTATAATGGTTTATACTAAATTAAAGTCTCAACTCTGATACTCTCAAGTAGACCTTGGACTTCTAATATAATTTCTTTTAGCTACATTGTTTTGTAAATAAAATGGAGATTGCATTTATTGGTCCATAATCTAGAGTTAGATCTTCGACTTAGTTTTTAGAAATCTTAGATTCTCTGGAACAACAGATGACGTAAGGGTAACATTACTGACCTCCAATACAGTCAATCGTGGTTTGAGTCCCAGACGTGGCAGCTTCAAACTCACACCGGGTGAATGAGCATGTATGCCCAAGATTCTGAGGGGAGAATAGAGGAGAGGGGATTTTAGTGTGGCTATCCCCCCCTGGGGGGGGGTGATTTCTCACTTTTGGTCTCACTGTCTCTCTCTGTCACTCTGGCGAGCAGCGCACACATGCCCTAGAGCAAAAACTCTCTCTGGGGAAAAAAAAAAGAAGAAGAAAGAAAGATATCTTAGATTTTTAAGCTGAAAAATTCAGTCTTCAATAAAAAAGTTGTAGATTAATGTTTCTAGAGGGAATCATATTTTTAAAAAATCATTCATTTCTTAGGTCATTGCTAATGATTAATTTAAATATTGAAGAATATTAACTATGATCTAGTTAAATTTTTTATAGGAGAGATAAAGACAAGACATTTAGCCATCATGCCACAATCCTCCCTCAGCTTTCCCAGCCAGCCAGGATCATGGGTGTGCACTCATAGCAAAGATCACCATATTAATGCTCAGCTGTATCTGATGGACTCCACCTATAATTTCAACTATTGTAATAATTATCTACTTGCCCAGAAATTGTTATTTAATAATGATACAATATTAATCACAAATATCTAAGAAAACATAATAATGAAGTAATTGAATGAAGAGCCAGAATTATGAAAGATTTTCATTGCATCTACTGCATACACCGACCAGTCAGCTATTTTGTTATTTCTCAAAATAACATGATCTTAGCTTCTTTTACAGCTCTCATATTCAAAGATCTGAGTATTACTACATGAAGTCTTCTGCCTTCAGGTGCTAACCTAGACTAGGTCTTCTGTTACTCACCTGCCCTTGGCCTGGTGCTAACATCAGCCTCTGGAAGTGGAGAACTGGTTTCTGAACTCCGAATCCACAGAGGGGCTCCCCCTCTAGTCAAATCCCCTTGTTTCCAGGCCAAGTTTGAGCTGGGGCTTCTGGGCACCAGGGTGAAGCAGAAACAAGTAATAGGAACCAGACTAGAGGTCAAGTCTTGTTTTCCTTTGACTGCATGCTTGCTGCTCCCCTGGAAACTGCTGCAGGGAGTGTTCTCTCCCTCACCTAATCATTGTCCCCCACCCTTTTAGCCCAGATCCCCATGGAGACCTGAATGCTCCTGGCTGAAGCTGGGAAAGCATTTTTCACACCTTAAATAAAATGTGCAGATTGAGGGTGGAAGGATTATTTTCCATTACAATATGAAACATTCTGGCTCTTTTCCCAGAGTTTATAATAACCCCTGGAAAGCTTTTTCTCCTGAAGTACAGTCCTAGAAACCAGCTAGAAATGAACTGGGAAGTCTGGACTACAGATTTACTAGGGAAGGAGAACCCATACTCATGGGAAGGTTGGGACTCTAGGTTTGTTTCTTACCTAGTTCAAGATCACAAAGAGCTGTGGATACCTACAGAGTCCATTCAGTCCTTTGTCCCCTTTCTCAGAGTCCCAAGGAAGTAGATTAATTTAATGAATTGCAGCTTAACTTTGGAATATTGGAGATCTCAAAGATAGGCAAACCCAACAATGAAAAAGTCTCCATTCATGAATTCTATTTCTTTAATTATCTTCGATATCATTTAAAATTAGATTTCTGTTCAGAATAGTTGCTGTAGAAAGCAATTCAAATCCTAGTAGATTAATCATATTAATGTTTATTTCTTGATTACATCATGGTGAGATGACTGTGTGATGGGCACGCTTCTACAAAGTAGTTTAGGGACCAAAGGTTCTTCCATTCCTAAGGTCATGGAATCTTCTAACAGATACTTTTTGTTCTATTTGAAGCACCTTGTAGTACACATTAGAAGTAACTCATGGGAGTAGTACACTTTACTACATATCATTGGTCATAATTTAGTCACATGATCATATACAACTTAAGAGGTGACTTCAAAATTTACTATACTGTATTTTAGAGGAGAAAACACTCATGAATGTCAATGAACCCTTTCTCTACTAAATCTCACTAAAGAATAAACATGTCAGTTTGAGTTGTCATCAGTCCTCACACATCAGTGGGAATGAAGGGTTCAAGAGAAGGTTGAGGTAAGAGGAAAAGAATATTGGAGATTGGGCAGAAGACAAGAAAGAAACTTTCTCATGTTATTTTTCCTATTCACTGTCACAAACTTTTTCACAAAATGTTAGAGAATTTTTTTATCTTGCATTGTAACTATATGTTTACCTTTAAACACTCCCCCAATATGAGGGTAAAGAAAATTTGCTATTAATTTTTGAATCTCCAACACCTGCCATAGTACTTGAGTTATAGTAGATGTATTAGTTTTCTAAACTGAGTAGCAGTTTATCATAAATTTAATGGCTTAGAATAAATTCCATTTATAATCTCATAATTTCTGTGTGTCAAGTCAATGTATAGCCTAACTGAGTCCTTTACTTCAGGGTCTTACTGGCTTCAGTGAATATGTAGGTGAGGCTTATTCTCAACTGGAGGCTCAGCTGTGGAAGAATCTGCTTCTAAGTTCACTCAAGTTGTTAGCAGATTTTCTCTTGAGTGGATGCAGGACTGTGGTCTTGGGGTCTTGCTAGATGTCAGTTTGGGGCTACTCTCAGTCATTTGAGGTCATCTGCTATTCCTTTCTCCGTAGTCTCTTTCACTACATGCCAGTAAGGGATATTGGCCCCATAACACAGAGGTTAAGTATTGTGCTGAGGAAGCCAGATCCCATGTGGATGACTGAGGTTTGAATCCTGGCCCATCAGCTTTATAATGGGCTTGAGTGTGCTGTTTCAGGATTCTAACAGAATAGAGAATTAGAAGATAAAAGATGGCAGGCTGACCAGACTCTATTAGGGAATTCTCTCTCCTCTCTCTTTCTCTTGTACATGTACTCTATCATGAATAAAGGGAAGATTTTAAAAAAATCAGTAAGTGAGAAAGTTTCTAGTCCATCTTTGAACAGATTCTTAGATAAAGTATCTTCTTTTTTCCATTGATGATTTTATTATGAATGCAAATTACTTAAATTCTTAAAACTATTAAATTATTTTTAACAAAAGTTTTATATTTACAGAGTGATGCAGCAGATAATACAAAGAAATCTCACTGCACACACAGTCCCTATGATGAACATCTTAAATAAGTATGATACGTTTGTCACAATTATTGAACAAATCTTGATATATTAACACTAAAGTCCATAACTTATTGTAATTTCCTTATTTTTTTTAATAGTGATATTTATGCATTTTTTACTTTCAGTCACTGTATATCATTACAGCATATGAAATGAATTTCCCAGCATAAATACACTGTATATTAGTCAGTAAAATATATTGCCATACCCATTATTATCAACAATAATTTTTCATTTTCGTGTTCCTTAAATGTTCTGCTTCTTTTTTATTCTCCTTAATTCCTTCCATCTTATTTTCCCCCATTTCTTATCCTCATCCCACACTGTCTCTAGTATCAACAGCTGAACTCTATGTTTTTATACTTACCAGTCTTTCAGTTTCTGCCTTAGAGTGCAGACATTCAGTATACATTGAGTGGGGACATACAATGCTTCTCTTTCATAGTCTGGCTTGCTTCATTCAGCATTAAATCTTCAGTATTCATATGCTTTCTATCAAATGCCAGGTTCTCATTGACTCTTATGGTTGAGTGGTATTCCATAGTGTATGTGAGCCACACCTTTTCAGTCCACTTAACTGTTCATGGACTGGGTTGGTTCCATGTCTTAGCAATTATGAGCAATGCTGCAATAAACATAGATTTGAAAGTGCTTTTCTGACTGAGTGTATCCCTATCTTTTGGGTAAATACTCAAGAGTGACATTGCTGGATTATACAGTAGTTCTATCTGTAGATCTTTGAGGAACTTCCATATTGTTCTCTACAGTGGCTGTACTAATTTACATTTTCACCAGCAGTGTAGGGGAGTTGCCTTTCACCACAGCCTCACCAGCACCTATCATTCTTTACTTTTTAGTCTTAGCCATTCTGACTGGGGCTAGGTAGTATCTCACTGTGGTTTTAATGTGCATTTCCTTTATGATAAGAGATGTTGAGCATTTTTTTACTTACATTTTTATTTCATTTTCTTCTATACATTCAATCAAATTATTTAGCTTACAAAGTGAATAGTTCAACAGGTGAACATTTCTCCCTAGTCCAGTTGATAAAACTATAAAATATCTTCAACAGGTAATACCACATTTCTTTGTCCCATTAATGCTTTGCCTCTCTATTTTTCTTCTAAATGTCCTTCCTCAGACCCTACTCTTTCACACACACTATATCTGGTATTTACATACATTTACTGTGTTTCTATATCCTTTAGTCAATCAGTTTCAGTCATAGAGAGTGGACACTCAGTGGTGAGTGTACACACCCTATAGGAAAAAAAAAAACTCTCAAATTTTTTTTTCCAATCCAGGAGAATGTTCTTCTACTTTTTTGTATCATTTCAATCTTAAAAAAGGTTTTGCATAGTTTTCCTTGTAGAGATCTTTGACTTCTTTGGTTAGGTTTATTCCTAGGTGCATTATTTTTTGTGTGTGGCTATTTTATAAATGGAATTGATTTCTTCAATTTCATCCCAGTTCATTGTTGGTGTATAGAAAGTCTATAGATTTTCGTATATTGATTTTGTGTCCTGACACTTTACTACATTTAGTTATCACTACCAAGAGATTTTTGTTTTGTTTGTTTGTTTGTTTGCTTGTTTGTTTTAAGATTCTTTTGGGTTTTCTATGTATATAATCATGTCATCTGCAAATAGAGATAATTTTATGTGTTTTTTCCCTGTCTGAATGCCTTTTATTTTATTTTCTTGTCTGATTGTGTTGGCTAGGAATTCCAGTACTATACTGAAAAGGAGTGGAGAAAGTAGGCAGCCTTGTCTTGTTCCAGTTTTCAGCAGAAAAGCTTTCAGCTTTTTTCCACTCAGTATGATGTTAGCTGAGGTATTTTCATATATGGCTTTTAATGTGTTGAGGAAAGTCCCTTCTATGCTGATTCTGCTGAGTGTTTTAATCTAATGCTGTATTTTATCAAATGCTTTTTCTGATCAATTGACATGATCATATGGTATTTTATCTTTACTTCTGTATTATGACGTACTGCACTTATGGTTTTGCAATATATTGAACAACCCTTGCATCCCTGGAATAGGTAATGTATCTTAATCATATGAATGACATCTCATCACTTTTATCATATTCCATTGGTTGGAAGCAAGTCACAGATCATACTTACACACAAAGGAGGACACTACACAAAGATGAATATTAGAAGGCAGAAATCACAAGAGTCACCTTAAAGTCTGTCCCATAGAAGCTTCATTTTAATTTAATGAGTAAATGAACAAATTAGAAAGAACTATGACTTGAGAGGCTTGAAGTGTAGCAACATATATTTTGCATACTTTGCAACATCAAAATCTTTTTCTTATCACCTATAACATGACAATATTTATACGTACCTTACAAGATTATCAAATTTAAAATAGAAAATATAGATATAAAATTGAATAATATGTTCATAAAAGGAAGTATTCAACAAGTCTTTCTTTTCTTGAATTTTCTAATGGCCTTGGCAGGTCATTTTCTCATGCGGACTCTCAGTGCCTTTACTGCAAGTAAGTAAATTAGTCCCAGAAGACATTCTGGGGGGCCCTGCCAACTTGAAAGCACACATGACTAGACAACAATGACTTGACCCAACAGTGACTTGTACTCAGTCTCCTTTTTAAACTGAGAACTAGAAAACATAAACCAAAGGCAAAAGATAAGGGGGTTCCCTTCTGTCACAACATCATGAACTTAAGGGCAAAGAATGTATTTCTTCTTGGTCAGCTGGTTGGAGACATTTTGGAAGCTGAATATGAAAAGATTAGCCATTTAAAATTTTGTATGAACTACTCAGAGATTAGATCATCTGGTATGTTTTATATATTACTGTCTTCATATTGGCTGGAATCTTCAGGGAGAACACTTTGGCTTTTCCTTCCCTTTGAGAAGTTGTTAATAAAGCACAAATTTGAGTTAAACAACAACCACCACCACTCTAGCTTTATTACAAATTAAAGAGAAGAATTTCTAAATCTACAAGTAGATTTTAAAATTTACAAATAGAAGTCTACTTTTCTGGTTAATTGCTTAAATGGGAATCAATTGCTATATTTCATGAGGGAGCAGATAGGAGAGAAAAAACATGTCAGAATCAAGTCACCACTTGGACTGATAGCCACGCTGGCTGAGGATGCTCTGTATTTACTGGGCTAAGATCTGTTTTTCTTTTCTTTCCAACTCATTTTCTGGGCTTCTATTTCTCACACTCAGAATATGCTGCTTTCCCCCTTAATTCTCCTTAACTCCACCTATATCTAGCACACCAAGAAAAATATGGGGAATGGCTAGTTATCATTTAGCCTGAATTTTCTGTGTTTTGTTTTTGTGTTTGTGTTTGTTTGCACTTTTCAAAATGGTCAGAATGGTTGGAAAATTTATCAAATTCTCCAGGACTCTGTGGGAGCTTGTAGTCACTAATGAGGGCTCTAGAAATATATTGGGGGACCTTTCAATCAATTGATTTAGTTAGGTAGCCAATACACTTACAAATGTAACTTGAATTTAAAATTCAAAACAAAGTTGCATCTATAGTTGTAGCTATGGTGGTGCACGCAGTAAGGTTTCTGCTCTGTGATGCTGGGACCATGTGGGAAAACTCTGGGTTCCCATCCTAGGTCTACTTGAACCTGCTGAGATGCTCATGATCTTGGTTGGCTGCAGTGCTGGGAGCAGAATTGTGGCATGAAGATCTTGTCAAAGGTCAAGCTCAGGTTAAGCTCTTAGATTCTTCTGAACCAACAAGAGTCACAATTCTGAGTTCACATGACTTGTTTCTGTCTCATAAAGGAAAGAAATTTAAAAATTTTAAAGAAAAATTATATCTACAGGTGTATTTTCTCTGTCTGGAGTTCCAAAAGTCTATCCCATCTGGGACTTAGCAACATCACTGATGCTGCAGAGGTAGAGGCATGTGCATGCTTGACTGAGTGCCTTGTATGTTCCACCTGAAGTGCCTCAATCATTTACCCTAATCTTGGCTCTTTTAGATATAGCAAGAAATGTTCTATTGACAGAGCCTAATTGAGCTGAGTGTTACAATGTTATGTTAGTTTCTTAGAAAAACAATAACAAATTACCATAAATTTTGTGACTTCTACAACAGAAATTGTCTTACAGTTCTAGAGGCTAGAAGTTCAAAATGGAGGTGCTGGCAGGGCCTTGTTTCCTCCATAAGCTCTAGGAGACAATCTTTCCTTGCCTCCTCTAGTGTCTGGCGGTTCCAGGTGTTCATTGGTTTGTGGCACCAGAAGTTCCATATCTGCCTCAGTGTTCACATGACCTCCTTTGTCTATGTTTTTTCCCTTATAAGGATGCTTGTCATTAGACTTAGGGCACAACCAGCAAATCCAGGAAGATCTCATCTTGAGAGTTTAAGTTTAATTATATTTATAAAACCCTTTTTATAAATAAGGTCACATTTACAGATTTCAGTTAAACATATTTTGGGGTAGAGTCATCATTTGACCAATTGCAGGTTGAAATCAAAAGACTGGAATTCAGAAATCCAGACCATGAGATAATCTATGTAGAGTCATTTATTCAACAAATTTTTGTGCAGTACTTACTCTTTTCTAACATTACTGGTTCCAAGTTAGATAAAGATGAAGATGACAAAGACAAAACTGACATGGTTCAGTTCCACACCTCTCCAAAGCAATGGCAGAAATAAACAAAAAAAAGTTTCTGCTTCACTCTCTCCAAAAACTTATAATCTATTGGAAGAGAAAGATATAGAAGATTAACAAAATAACTCAGAGAAGAGTTCCAATGAAGGATACAGCATTTGTTGAAAGAACAGACTGCTTGATGGAGTTCAAATAATCTGGTATTCGAGGAGCTCCAGCTAACTAATTCCTTTATACACATTCATTTGAAAAGTAAGAGGGTTTGATTTAAAGAAAATCATAAGTAAAATTATATTCGATATAGCAAAAAAAATCCTTAATGAAACTGATAAGGTAGTAAAGTAAAAAGTTTCAGATCATACTGTAAAATCAAATTCTACCCTTTCTTAGAGGTCAAGCTCAGGTTAAGCTCTGAGATTCTTCTGAACCAACAAGAGTCACAATTTTGAGTTCACATGACTCCCAAAAGATGTGTTGGAATTTCTGTGCTAGTTCCTTCCTGTGTCTCTTGCCTTAGTATATGACACTACTATTTAATTCCACAGCAAGGGCGACAGGTTGAGTTGCTGAACATATCTGGATTCTCTCCTCCTTGTTATTAGCACCAAGTCCAAAACACCATGATTTCTGGTTTGAAAAATGTGGGTGCCCTCCTATTTAGTCCCCCACGCTCGACCATATATTCTTTGCAGAGCTGTAATTATAATCTCTTGAAAACATCAGCTACATTCATCTCTTGCTTAGAACTCTTCAGTACTTTTCATTGCATTTGAAATGAAATTGAAACTCCTTAGTCTGGTCAAAAGGCTTTACTAAAACCTTGTTCCTACATACCTTTCTGAAATCAACATCTGTCCCTTTTTTCCATGAAATCTAAGCCCAAAACACAGTGGATTTTTTTTTTTTATTCCCTGAACAAATAAAGCTGATCTTAGTCTAAGGATTTTTGAATCTAGTTTTCCTGACTGATAGAAAAACAAAAATAAAATGACACAAAAGAACACTTATTTATTTATTTTTTTTCTTAGAGGCTTTTGCTATAGGACGTGTGTGCTCGCTGGAAAGAGAGAGACAGAAAGCGAGAAATCACCCCCCCCCAGGGGGGATGACCACGCTTCAATCCCTTCTCTTCCATTCTCCTCTCAGGATCTTGGGCATGCACGCACATGCGTCCAGTGTGAGTTTAAGCCACCGGGTCCGGGATTCAAACCACAGCCAACTACATGAGAGTCCAGCGACATAGCCATTATGCTAACTGCTGGTCCCACTTCTTTACTTTTTACAAATCCCCCTCTATAGTCTCAGCTGAAGAATTTCCCTTTAATGGAAATCTCCCTGATCTAAATTAGTCCACCTCACTCAACCTCTATAATTTTCGGTTTTGCTGTGCTGCTGTTTACTTCACTGTTCTTAACAACTAAAATAACATTCATTTATTGTTACTTGTTTATTATCTGTTTCTCTCCACTAGAATATAGATTTCATGAGAAATGGGATCTTTTCTCTTCTCACTATTGAATTTCAATATCTAGATCTGCCCAACCTACTATTAGTACTTAATGAATATTTGCTTAATAACTAATGAACTCTATCAACTCTTATTCTCAATTACTCAAATATACTAATTGTCCTTTAATACTATAAGTTCTCTGAGAGACGACATCATTTTATCATTCTCCACACACAGCACAATTTTGAAGACACAGTTGCCCTAAAATAAATACACATTTAGGTTTTTTAGAAAGAGGAATGACAAATGGTCTTCTAGGACTTCTGCTGAATAACTTTTGCATCTCTTGCGTTTTAGAAACTCTATCTCCACTCTACTGTCAGTCACTATTTACTCAATGAGTTAAATCAGTTTCTTGTAGATAGTTTCTGTTTCTCTTCTGCAGTTCATCCAGGATCCTCTAAAACATCTAATATGAGCAGATTCCCCCCCCTTACTTCTGTGTCTCTAGTGCTCTGACTCTGTCTCCACTTATACGTCTCTTACATACCACAGGGAAATCCACCCCACAATACTTCCAAGATCTTATCTACAAAAATAAGGAACAAACAAATAAAAAATGTAATAGCAATGGCTAATATCTGAAAGATACCCAAGCAGAATGCTTCAGCTTTGACCTTCTAGACACACTTGCCAACTCTCTTTGATGGCTGTCATCACTGTATTTATGGTACTTTTAGTCCTGTCCACTTATGGCCAAAGGAAGTCCTCTCCATATCTTTTTTGCTGTCAGTGTATCTCTGAAACTAGCAAGATTTGTGAACGATGTGCCTCAGGAGATTGTGTTGGGGTAGCCTGGGTTAAACAGACTCTGCTCTTTGTGTGAAGTAATCCTATCTGTGTGTACTCAAGTTTTAAAGTTGACCCTCATTAATCATGGCTCCAGTTCCCTTAGACATTCCAGAGCTGATCTATCCCCCTTCCCCCCTGAGTAACAACCCATATAGACCCCCAAATAAGTTATTTATTCCTGAAATGACTTGGTCTGGCATCACCCCGCCTTCTATAACCTCCTGCATATGAAAGAGAGAAATGAATGACTTAGGCAACATCAAAGTGTTGTTTTACTTTCCATATAGTCATTAACTTTAAATGTTCCCAAACTAATAGTCCAAGACATTGTAAAGAGGTAATAAGTTCAAAGGAATATGAAACATAAAGCAGAACTCCAGAGTCATTTTCTCCAAATGTGTGTAAGCTTTCAAGGCTGCTAGGCAAAGGAGCCTGGATCGTCATTTTGGCTAGTGCTGAAAAGAATTTTCCCCAAGTGGAGTATGTTGCCAGGCCAACCTTGTTGAGAGCAGAGGCATGTCCTCAGAGGATCCGCTGCTCTTCCAGAGAATGCGGCACTGAGCTGGCTTATTTCTCCTTCAATTAAAAGCCAATTTGTCTCTTTCTTTAAATCTCTTTCCTTGTTTAGATCTGGATGCTCCAGGTCACTTAGGGAGGACTGGTTCGTGGCTCTACAAAATAGGGTGTCTCTGTATTTAAAAAATTATAAATGGATTAAGCTATATAAACTGAAGATCCAAGTTCCTTTTATAAACTTTTAAATTTTTGAGTGAGATAGAAGATCAGAACCCTAAATATCGATCAGAGATATCAGTTCAATAAGGTGGCATTTTATTTTTGTTTTATTTGTATTTTTGAGCAGAAAACTCTCATCCTTTGAGAAAGCCACCCAAGGACTGAGTTTCCATGAGCGAGCATGTCTACAAAGCCTGCTGTGGACATGAAGTGCTTCTGTGGTTACTCAGAACTTCTGGTTCTAGTTTTCTATCACACTGGACAGCTGCAGATTTTGTATTCTAGCCTCATGTTCTGAGCAGGATAAAAAGAGCATAGGTAATTTAACTTGAATAACAAAAACTGGAATTCAAGTCTATTTCTATTGTTAAATCTTTTTTCTTACATATTTTCTCCTTTTTCTTCATATATAGACTTACTTTGTAGATGTCTATTTATGTACTCACAATCACAGAAAGACAACTATGTTTTATCCCACTTATTCTTTACTTAGCATTATGCTATAAGCACTTATCCTAATATGTAGCTTTGACAAGTTATTTTAATAACTACTTCAGTTTCCATGTGCTAGAATTCATTTAACCCATTCACCTATTATTGGGTGTTTAGATTCTTTTCAAACTTTTTACTATTAATGATAACTCAGAAATAAACATTTTTGAGCATGTTATTAGTATGAAACCCTTACAGTGGGATCATCGCTTTGAAGTATGTAACTGATTTTGTGGCTTTTGGCACAAGTGTACATGTGGCTTTGCAAAATGCTTTGCTCAGTTTTGGTGTTTACCTACCATTGTTCAGGTACTATATCACCACACCCACATTGAACCTGGTAGAGAAAGAAATAGCAGATATTCCAGAGATACTGAACGGTGGAAGGCACTGACCCAGGCCAAAAATGATGACAAATTGAATTCAGTCAAATAGACTATTATATACAGGCACAATCTACTGTAGATCTGCTTACATTGGGTCTTTATTATTTTCTTTCTTAAAACTGCTAAAACTCAAGGCAAGCAGGTAATATAGTGGTTAAGGAGATCCCATGTGGCCAACTGTGGTTCAAGTCCTGGACCTTGCAGCTTAAAACTCATGTCAGGAGTGTGTATGTACATACCCCAAATCCAGGAAGAAAATGGAGGAGAAGGGATTGCAGCATGGCCATCCACCCTGGGGATGATTTCTCACTTTCCCTCTCATTCTCTCTCTCCAGCAAGCACACATGCCCTATAGCAAAAACCTTAAAAAAAAAGAAATTATAAACTTTGGGGTTTCTACAACAGATATTGTCTTACCGTTCTAGAGGCTAGAAGTTCAAAATGGAGGTGCTGGCAGGGCCTTGCTTCCTCCATAAGATCTAGGAGACAATCCTTTCTTGCCTCTTCTAGTGTCTGGTGGTTCCAGGTGTTCATTGGTTTGTGGCACCATAAGTTCAATATCTGCCTCAGTCTTCACATGACCTCCTTTGATTCTAAAAGCTATTATGATGACTATAAAAGGCAATATTTAACTTATTACAAAGCACTTCAAACTTAGGGAAAGCAAAAATAAAAATCACTTATATTGTGGCCACCTGAATAAGGCACCATTAATATTTTTTCCTCAATCCCTTCTCCATCTCCCTTCTGTCAGTATTTTGGGAGCACACACACATGTGCCTGGGCATATTTCTTAAGCTGCTGGGTCCGGGACTCAAACTGCACTGTCTGCCATGTGGGATTCAGCTGCCTTAATTACAGGCCATGGCCTAGCACTATCTTTGCTTCTGTTTAAATTTCTATATTACCACAGAAACAGAGCTCATTTTGGTGTAAGCACTCGGTGACCTACATAATGTAGGTATTGTGGAATTCTGTACCTTCTGGCCTTT
>NW_006159501.1:521427-549361 GCF_000334495.1 Tupaia belangeri chinensis | reverse complement strand
TGCTGAGAGTTTGATTCTAACCGCAGCCTCAGAAAAAAGCAAAATAGAACAGAACCGAACAAAACAAAACAAAACCTCCTCCATGAGTCTCCCTCTGGCTTAGAACACTGACTTAATGCTGGGCTTGGGAATGAGGAGGCAGATATTTCTGAATTTATTCTGGCCAGTGGCACAGATATTTACACAAAGAGCATCAGGAGACCTGAACAGGAACTTGTATCATAAAGGTCTTGAATGTTAGCAATATTAGACTCTTTTCTGTCGACAGTAGGGAGCCA
Organism: Tupaia belangeri chinensis; assembly: GCF_000334495.1. Lineage (NCBI taxonomy): Eukaryota > Metazoa > Chordata > Mammalia > Scandentia > Tupaiidae > Tupaia > Tupaia belangeri. Next base: position 549,083 of record NW_006159501.1, on the reverse strand, counting down.
TTGAGGAGTTTTGAGTGGGAGACATGAAGAAAAGATATGTTTGGAGAGAATCCAGAAGGTGGCGCCATTGTAACATGTCTTCTGCTAGAATTTGTCCCTAGAAGTGGAGGTTTGTAGGGATTCATGTGTGAAATACACTTCTTCAGAAGTATGTTTTGGGCTAGATTGGGTGGGTCATCCTCAAAATAGAAAGCACTCTTAGGCAGTAGCTCTGTCCCATTTTATGTTATTCATTTAACTAACTCCTTCCTCTTCTCTCCCCCTCCAGCCTGTGTTTTGTTCACGTTTATCTCTAGCGTGTCTCCCAAAGTTCTGGCTTTCCAAATTTGGATATAAATTGAGTTCCAGGGCTCATATTGGTGCTGGACGTCATAGGGCTCAGAATAAAATAAGTTTTCTGAGTTTTAGTTCAATGCTTTCATATAAATGAGTTTGGCTATTTCTTCCAGTATCAAAAACTGCTTCTAGCAAATTATTATTGGCTAATTTAATGACAGCTAGAGTAGAACTTTCAACAGTGTAAATTTGTGAATATCAGTGCAGGAAAAAAGCCATATAGCCAACAACACGCTAAATTATGGGTTTTTTTTTTTCATTATTTTCTGTATCATAGTGATAAGTCCTAATGATTAGACAATCATTTTTCCCATTAAATTCTTCAGACTGACTATATAATAACAATGGCATATTAATTACAGGGTATCTTAAGAAACATGAGAAAATTCAAAAATTTCTCCATTATTCTAAGAAGTGTTCCGAAATTTTTATTATCCTTTGTTTTTTGATTCAATTTGTTTGAAACATGTCCCTTTACATCAAAATAAAGATTCAGGATGGAATATGAGTTCAGATGTTTTTCACTGAAACCCTCAATAGATCCACTCAGAAAGACAGCGAGGCACATGTTTGTAGTTGGGAATCTGGCAGCAAGGAGCTAGAGTGCTGATGGTCAAGATGTTCTGGTTCAGAAGTTAGAAAATAAATAATTCCTGAGAGGAAGGATTCTTCAGCTCTGGGCAGCTGATACGGCAATAAAATAAATAGGCAGTAAAACACACTTCCTGTTTTGAGAGTTCACATTTCATATTGGCAAAGTGCATCTCTTAAATTCAATCTCATGCTTCCATAAATAAACCTGGCACCTTTTTAAACACTTTTCCATCTGCCTCAGAATGAGGAGTGCATTATTGAATACACCTCAGGGAGTCCCAGAAATGGGAAAAGACTACTTGTGAGGAACACACCATTGCAGTTGGCCTTGGCCCAGAGAAGCCATCATGAGATTGCTTGAGTTCAAACCATTGGAACAAGACCCTGGTGGTGCTCCCCGCCCCCTTTTATTCTTCTTGAGGTTGTCATGGCCAGGGTTTTGCACAGGAGGAGCCAGGAATTATCTTAAGTTGAGTCAGAACCAGGCACATTTGCAGGATTCTTTGCTCTAATACCTGGATGGTGCTCACACAACTCCTGAGAATTTGTTCCAATCTATTAATCCAGTTTCCTGTAAGGGATAGAAAATCTTATCTACTTATATTAGAAACCAAAGAAAGGGGTCTGGTGTAGAGACTATCGAAAGATTTGTGGGGTTTCCAGGGCTTGCAGTAATCAACTCTACTCATCTATTTGATAGTAGAGAGTATGGATTTGGTGTCACAGGGAAATAATTCCAGACCTAGTATTCCTATTAACTGGGTGACCTTAGACAGGTAAGAAGATAATTGTACCCTAAGAGGGTTGTAAGATAAAGTGAAATAAAACTCATAAACTCACCACAGTGCCTGGCACTGAATAAGCATTCCACAAGTAGTAGCTATTTTTATTGTTCTACTTTCCCAGATAATCTTTGTGAGCCAAAGACCTGGGAACAGACTCTGCCTGGTCAGGAGGGTAGTTATTATTCAGTATCTACATTAACCATGTGAAACAATCATTAAGTGTTAGATAATTCGCTAAATGCTTCTGTTACATCATTTAATTTAGTTGTTGCTGTAAACTTACAGCAGATTTCAATATTCAGCTTACAAATAAATAAAAGATCAGAAATCCTCCTCAATGTTATCAATCCTAAAATGCCATTGGTTTTGTTCAGATAAATTTAGCAGAGTATATTGGAGCAAATAACGATTTCATGAATTGTGTGGTACTCAGAACCAGAAGCAGTTTAAGGAGGGCTAAGCAGCAAGCTTTTATGGGCTGGACACAGGAGCAAAACAGAGAAGTCACCTGATTTTGGCTGCAGCTGGGCATCTGCTTCATTTGCGCACAGTGTGATAAAGTGCTTGCCCTACTAGGGCAAGGTGTGATGAGCTGGCTGCCCATCAGTGGCTGAAAATGAGCTGTTTGTTACACTCCTAAGTTAGGTTTTGGATTTGTCCACATACTAGGTTAGTTAGGTTGCAGTTCACTGTGTAGGGACTCAAAATAGGAGACCAAACAAGCAGACTTAATAGTTGTAAGTCGTGTGCTATAGACTGAATGTGTCTCCTCAAAATCCATTTGTTGAAACCTAAATTTCAATCCGATGGTGTGTTTTTTAGGGATATAATTAGGTAATAAAGGTAGAGCCCTTGAGAATGAGACTAGAGCTCTTATGAGACCAGAGAGCTAGTTAGTGCTCTTTCTTCCACATAAGGGTATAATGAGAAGTCAGCTGTCTGCAACCTGGCCTAAAACTAAGAGAGAAAAATTTGTGTGCTTCATAAGCCAACAAGTTGATGGTATTTCATTATCGTAGCTCAAACTGAGTGTGTCATTGTCTTTGGCACTGCCAACAAAGGAAATAAAAAAACCTGCCAATTATAATTATATGACACCATCAGTTGTAAGGCTTGTCACAATCTTAGAGGTTTTAAAATACAGAGATGAGGATGTACATTTAAAAATAAATAAAATATTGTGGGCTAGCCCTGTAGTAGAACAGTTAAGGGAGCTAGATACCACGTGGCCAACTGAGGTTCAAATCCCATCCTGGCAACTAGAAAACACAGGGCACATGTGCATGTGTGTCCAAAATCCCTATGGGATGAGGAAATGGAGGAAAAAATATCGTGATTTAATCATGCCTTATTGTGGGGAAAGGGAGCTACTTTCTCTCTCTCTTTCTCTTTCTTCCTTGGGAATGTGTGTGACGTCTAACAATTAAAAAAAAAAAAAAAAGATTGTAAAAAGTTAATAAAATGCCCTGAGGAATTTGCTTGCTCTTTCAAAGAGCTAGTAGTGGGGCAAGAATTTAGTGCCTGGGACTCTAAGTCAATGGACACTGGTTTTGTCAGTCCCTCTTAAACACATAGTACCAGTCTCCAGGACAGCTCTGACCTCTGGCATCCCTGTCTTGTTGCTTTGGGTTAGTGGATTTATTCCTCCAATTTGTATTACAGCCTACCTCACACCCACCACCTCCAATTCTGAGTTCCTTGGCCACATAAAGCCAGACATGCTCAAACCTGGATCACCTGTACTGGTGACCAGCGCTAGCCCTTGTACCCAGTGGATAGTCAGTTCAAGGGGGATAGAAGGCAGGAGCTGCTTGTGCTTAGTGCTGACAGGAGTCCTTGAGAAACTGAGTATTCAACAAATGGCATCGTGATCGCATTATTGGCATTATTAGCTTATAGGTCTGCAATTTGATTGGACTGTCATTAGAATTGGTTTTCAACATGATAGGAAAATATTTCCTCTGACACATGGGCCTGTCTTTCTCTTTTCTCCTTGAGTATCTAGAGCTTGAAGTGCTTGCAAATAAATTTGACTCTAGTTCAGTTAAAGGATTTCCTCTTTGACTCATTTCTCTAAAAAATACATTGCTTCGACTCCCTCTTTGCTTCTGATAAAATGGTCCAAAGAGAGTTAGAAATTGGGTTGCAGTTTCCAAAATAAGATACCTGAAGATAAAGCAGTTTAACAGCTTATTACTACAAAATCCCACCACTACAAAAACAGAACAAGTTAAACAGATTTCATCTAAGTTGTAGAAATTTTACTAAAACTGAAAAGTAAGTATGGAGTTTTACTGCCTTTGGGAGAGAAAGTAGATGAACTCTAACTTCCCATTGTACTGCTGGCCGTGATCTTGGAAAGGTGGTTTTCCTTGCCAAGACTCTATTTCCCTATCCAGAATCATGGGAATTGGAATTGAATTGGATATCCTCTCATTCTCTGCCTTCCTGCTCTGATTCTCAGATACTCCTCATCTTACTGGTGTGGGCATTACTGTTATTTATTGTGTTTTGCTTCTGTCTTCATAAACCAAAATGCTCTGGGCACCCCAACATTTTTACACCTTTCACCTTATGCATTTCAGTATCACTGGCATTTTAAAAGAGTCCAACGTTTTTTCTCTGACAATGTGCCTCGACACTTCAGAGAATGTGGTGGCTGTGCTTTCCGCAGGTGATCATAGAGCAATTTTCTGTCTAAGCTCCTCATGACCTCCAAGCGTCCTGGTTTTTTTTCAGCAGAGTGAGAGCGTGAACCACAGCTGATCTTTCCGTCGTGGGTCTCCAGACCCAGCTGAGCCTCTGCAGACAACAAACAGGACATCTTCCCAGTGACTTTGTGCAAAGCTGAACCCAATTTTTATCTTTGCTCTGGCTCTAAGGACATTGTACACAGTTCTACCCTAGTATGTGTTGTCTTTTGCACATCGGTTTTCCCAGATAGGCTGTCGCTGTTTGCAGGTCCAGATGAATCTACAAAATCCTATACAGTGCCTAGAACTGAGTTTCAGGAATTCAGCAAACACTGTAATAGGGGCCTGTTTTATTTTATTTTTAAAATAAATTTATTTATTTTACATTCATTCATTGTACATCATCACAGCATACAAAATATGATTTCCCATCCAGAATACACTGTATAGTGGCTTAATCAAAGATATTACCATATAGCTTATCATGAGCAAATAATTTTCCATTTATGTTTCTTATATATTTTTGCTTTTTTTTTTTTTTTCCCCTTGATTCTCTACTGACTCCATCGTGTTAATCAAGTTGTTTTCCTCCTTCCAGGATTGATACTCTGTTTGAGATCTCTCTTAGGATCTCAAGGAGTTAGACATTATAGGAAGTTAAACTAAAACTTAAAACAATGAGGATCATTTTATCCCTAAGAGCCAAAATTCCTGTTTTGGAGACAAAGAGCTTGATAGTACCCCCAGCTAAAAATTAAACTGGCCTGTATTAGCTAGTAGTGTGGTGGTTAAGGTGGCTGATTGCATAGTTCAAGTCCTGGGATCTGGCAACTTGAGAAACATGCCAGGAACACGTGCACGCATGCCCAAAATTCTGAAAGGAGAGAAAAATGGAGGCAAAGGAGTTGCAGAGTGACCACCTTCCATGAGGGATGCTGTCTCATATCCACTCTCTCTCTCTCTGATAAGCACACATACCTTCTAGTAAATTTAAAAGAAGAAAAAAAATTCTCCTGAGTTAGCTTTTCTGTGCATTGCCTCTAGTCGCTAGCCTACTCCTTGCCCTGTAAAAATATCTATAAGTTGGCCGACCAGTAGAAGATACTTTTATTGTCTTCCGGCTGTAGCCACACTAATAATAAATTTTCTTTTTCCCTCTCACCAACAACTCTGCCTCTCTGTGTCTGGTTGAGTGGTGAATCATTGCAATTATTTTGGGTCTTCGGTCCAGGGCATAGGATTCTGAGTCTGGAAAATTGAAATTTCCTTTGTGAGCAAGGGTGGGAGGAGGTGTCATGGGGTCCTTTGCTGGAGGAGACCTAAGAGAACCTCTGAAGCAATTCCTAGCCTATTCCTATAAAATTGTCTACCTTTCTCCTTTCCACTACTGGATCTTTGTTATGTGCATGTGTGAGTGTGTATGTTTGTGTGGGTGTATATTAATTTGACCATAAAGTTTACCCAGCATCCTTGCCTCCAGGATTCTATGAATTATGTAGTGCACTGCTCTAGAATTCATTACCCTATATGGTGTTTATGTGGTTATTCAGGATTCGCCTTTTATTTTACTAAGTATTGACATCATGGTTCCTGGGAAGGGATTATCAGCCACTTTGAGAAGTTGCAGCCATGATTCCTTTTTTATAGCTCTTGGATTCCCCTTTATTTCCCTTCAATTTGCTTCTGGAATGATGCTCCAAGTACCCCAATGTCTCTCTCCCTTGGACCTCTGAGCTTGCCTTTGTTTAGATTTGGCCTTCTCCTGTCTCTGGGGGTAAGGATTGCCTCATTTTTTCATTATCTCTTTTTTTAGAGGATTTTTCCTGGTTTACTAGTTATTTTAATACTCAAGTCTCCTTGGCAATTTCACCATTTATCCATGTTACAAGTTCTGATTTATTACCAGGCTTCATTGGCATATTTTCCCTTGCTCTCCACCTTAGTAGATTAATCTAAACTCATTTGCAAAGCTTGTCCTGAGAGATCTAAATATTCTCACCTCTCTGCTCCTCTTCAGGGTGGTAGAGACAAGGACTGGTTCCATGACAGCCACATTCAGCATGGTTGTGCAACCTGCTTTAGTCTTAAGATGTCTATACTGCCAAATGAAAGATGTGGGAAGGGTGGAAAAAGTGGCCCTCCTGGACAGCATTCATCTCCTAGAGCCAAAGATCAGGCAAGTGTGGGGTCAAAGGAACATCTCAGGCCATCGGGTGCAAAGCATGCAACATCTGTCCCAGTCTCAGAGCAACCATCTGTCTATAGTCTGTAACACACAGAGAGCATCAGTCCTTTTGATCCAAGAACTGCATCAAATCATTCTGACCCTTTGAGAAAGATATGTAACCTGGGCCGAATGGAGCCAGATGATTTTTTTTATTACCATAGAATAAAGCAATATTGAATGATTTCATGAGTTGTAGCCAGAACATCTGTTATTAAAAGTTAGAAATCTGATTTATTCAATTCTAGCAAACTGGCACTCAGCCCTCTCTAAAATAATCCTCACCTTTGGGGCAAAATGGTGTTATGTGCCCATTTTCCCTTTGCACATACTAGCCTTTCCACATGTCATGTGCCTGATCTTCTACTCTCGGGTTAATGATGTCCCTATCGAGGACTTCCCTGGGCAGAGGACAGGCTGGGGGATATAACGTGATCTGCTGTTTCTGGGGGCAGTTCAGCTGTCCCAGAGCCATACCCCACTGGAAAGGCAACCTGGCTGTCATCTGCGGGCAGCAGGACATAAAGGAGGAAAGTTTTTGTAGACCTTGGAAGGCTGTAAAAACTCTCGGAATTAACAGACAAATGGGTCCTGTGTCCATGGCCAACTCCCTCAAATTATCCCACTCTTCCCTCCAGCTACCACTCTGCAGCCTCACATGCTGCACTGTTCTGTCTGAACACCATCCATCCTTGGGCTTTAGGAAACATTCCTCTCCTTAGATCTTCGCTCATAGGTGATAGGGCATTTCTCTGAGAAATGTGGGTCACTGATTCTTAAGTTTTAAATATTTTTCAGGAATCGATAATAAAAATCATGGCGTTCTACTGGTGGGATTTTAGGTGTGTGTGTTGGTGGATATCTGGGCAGGCAAGATGGATAAAAAGAGAAAATCTTTTGGAAAATGGAGAACTCCCCCAAATGATTGAATTACACACTTACATTATTCTTCCATTTAATTATTTCCTTATTTGCATGTTTATTCATTTATTGGTTTATTTTTCAAATATTTACCTATGCTAGTCACTGTTCTAAGCATTGGGAGGTGGGTGATAAAAATAAGAAAAAGAAGTCATCTATTAACTCAGGAAGTTGACAGTCTGATAAGAAAAGTAAGACACTGGCACGCGCTATAAAGTAGAAAGTTATGAGTCATGAAAGAGTCACAGATAAAGGTCTGTAGAAAGTTGAGGGGAGGCAATCAAATATCCACTGGAGGTTTCCAGGAAGGGTTTAATGAAGGTTACGAGATCTGAGCTGGGTCTTAAGGAAGGATAGATTTTGGGAGAAATAAAGGAAAGGTGGTAGTGATTGCAAAAGGAAGCAGGGCCTGGAGACAAGGCATGGCTATCAATAGCTGGAGGTTTGTGGTAGCCTCGCATCTTTGGCTCCCCTGAAACCCACAGTGTGTGGAGCAGTGAAACGGTGAGGCAAAGGTGAAGGGTGTGCTTTGGCCACATCATGAAAGTCTTTAGTGCCAGGCTGGAGGATTCTGAGCATGAAAACAGAAATGCAATTTATGAAGATTAATCATGCCATGAGTAGGATAAATGGACAGAGAGAATACCTGAGAAAGTGCAGGTGAGAGATGATAAACACTTGAACTGCAGCATTTGGTGTGGAGAAGTGGGATGGGGCATAGAACTTACAAAAGAGAAATTAGTGGGTTTTCAGAACTGCTGTGTTGTTATAAGAGGAGTATGGGTTTGCAATAGAAACTCTCGGACAAACTTAATTCTTTTCCTTACTCTCCGAACTACCTGGACTAAGTCACAATTTTCCTAACCTCCCTTCCTCCCTCCTTGGCAACATATGCACACATGTGTTTTTGAAAGTTTGATGGGAGGGGAGGGCTCATCTAATCCTCACAGGTTGTGGTGAGGGTCAGATGAGATAATGTATGTGGAAACACTTCATAAAGTCTGAAAGATCCTCAGGAGTTCATTGTGGTTAAGTTACTACCTGGGTGTGTGGGACCAGCTGAAGGAAAAGATCTCAGATGAACCTCAGGTTTTGAGCCAGTATGATGCTGAAGGTGGAGAATCACAGTGGTGGAAAATGAAAAGGAGAAGAGGAAAAGAAGGTCACCACTCACCCAGTGCCTCCAAATAAACTCCAGATGGATCCAAGATTTAACTGTAAGCTTGAAACAATAGAAGCAATGAAGATATTTTATAATGGAGCATTTGAGAAATTCTATGTAACAATCCTAAGGAAACTATTAGAAACCCACAAGGAAAATATTGATAAATTTAACCACATTAGAAGTCACTACAAACAATAATAAATAAAATTGAAAAAAAGGGTCAACATTTGTTAATCACATGACTGATGTGGAATTGATTTTTGAATACATTAAGAGACTTGCAGGACAATGAACAATACAAATGAGTTCTGACCATGGTGGCATAAATGGTAGGATGCTGCTCTGTGACGCTGGAGCCTCATGGAAATCCAGGGTTTGGATCATGGACCAAACTGAATATTCTGGGTGCAGCAGCTTACCTGTGAACCTGGCTGTCTGCAGGGCTGGAACAGAAGCATCATAGGATTATTAAACCCCTTCAAAGATGTCTATCTTTCTGTCTCTCTGCATCTTTCTCTCTGTTATGAAAAAATATGTAAATGAACTTCAAAAAAATTGTCAGGTAGAAAAATAGACAACACAAATAATAGATAATTTATAAAAGAACAGATTCAAACAACCAATGTACAAAAAAAACTATTGAAACTTAATAAAAATTCAAATGAAACAAGTCTTTTTTCATCCACCAGATTAACAATTCAACTAAAAAGAATATTATTTTTTTAAGAATTATTTTTATTTAAATTTATTTACTTATTTATTTATTTTCATTTGACCAGAGTGGAATAGAGTAAGAGAGAGAGAGAGAGAGAGAGGGGAAGAGGGAAAGTGAGAAAGCAAGCCACCAGGCCCGGGACTTGAATCTTGGTCAGCCATGTGGAAGTCCAGCACCCTTTACACCACGCCACCTGCTGGCTTCGAGAATACTATTTTTATGAAGGGTTTGGACATTTTGAATGTAGTGTTGAAGTGAGGATGAAATATAAAGTCTTTTCTGATGTTCAGTTTGGTGATAAAGTATATAAATGATACACATCCTTTGACTTATCAAATCCACTTGTTGGAATTTATCCTAAAAGAAAAATATGCAAATGTGAAAATAAAAATAAATAAATATGTTTGTTGCATTGTTTAAATTGGCAAAAAAGTGAAAAGAATCAGATATATAATAAATATTAATATATCAAAACATTATTTTAGCTACTAAAATTAGTGATATAGATCTTAATTTATTAAAATGTGAAGCTAGTGACAACATATTACAGTTTGTTTTTTTTTTACATTTTTGGTGAACTTACCTTTATTTTATTACCTTACATATAAGTCATGCATGAATGCCTTGAAATAAGCTTTCTTCCAATAAACCCATTTTTACTAAGCACAATTCAAAGGGGAAACATTAGACCTTTCTGGTGTAGGAAAAGCTTTTCAAAAGTCCCTAAGTGATTTTTCACAAAGTATAAAATGGACCCTAGTCTTGCAGAAGTTTTGGCTTAATTTTACCAAGCACCAAGATGTACCACAATAGTTAAGGGAAGGCAGAGGCAAACTAACAAAAAAGTCACTAATAAAACAATATATTGCAGTTTGAAAACAGTCACTCGGTTTATTTACTGATCAGATTATAAAAATAATCATGGTGGATACCTTAGCTCATCCTTCTAATAAGTCTGCTGATGTGGTCTTTCCTTTTGCCAGCATCTCCACCTTCTAAAAAATAGCTGGTCTTTTTCTTCCTTCTACCTCTTGGAGAAGATAATTTGAAGGGCCACAAGAAGTTATTTGCTTCTTTGAAGCATCTTAAAATGGTATAGATTTAATGAATCAGAGTCTCCATGCAGATGATGCCAAATTAACCAAGAGATTGAGCAATCAATGAGTTATCTGTCAAAGCAATTTGCTTCTTACTGATTTTGCCATAACCATGCTCGTAGATCAGTTCATTATTGACTTCAAGTTTGGGTACCCCTGTACAATACATAGATCCAAAATTCTCAGCATTAATTGAGGCCTTGAGCTTAATAAAGGTGCCATTGAAGATCCAGCAAAGACAAAGAAGCTGCAACACCTTTCGAACCTTTGGGCTCACACCATTGATACCTCTGATCCTGATGACAAACGTCAATTTAAGTTCTGCAGGTACAGAGAAGTTACCAGCTTTTCTTGCCATCCTGGCCATGTGAAGCTCAGTTCTGTGCATCTGTCTATATTCCTTATGATAGTGCTTAGCGTTTTCATAGATAAGCTTCCTCCTTGCCTGTCGAAGCATCCTTTGAGCAAACTTCTTTCTCAGGCACTTGATCTTCAGCCTTGCAAAATTCCTTCGCTTTTTCTTGAGAGTTTCTGGCACAGCAGGAACCTTTTTCTTGGTTTCTGGTGCAGCCGAAACTTTTTTCTTCTTTCGAATACACTCCATGGTTCTAGCCAGAAAAGAGGGACAGCATACTACAGTTTGACCATCTTTGATATAAAAATCGGACTACTGAAATGGGCCAGAAACTGAAAGTTGTTGAACATTGACATGATATTACAAGTGGACAATTCCACACTTGATCTCATGTGAGGATCTCTGTCAAAACTTTGCAATACAAACATATTGTATAAAATTACCTTTAGATTATGTGTATAAGGTGTATATGAAACATTGATCAATTTCATGTTTAGATTTGGGTCCTAGCCTCAAGAGATCTCATTCCATATATGTATATGCTCCAAAATTAGAAAGAACTCTAAGATCCAAATCACTTTTGGTCCCAAGCATTTCGGATAAGGAATATTCAACTTGTATTGAGAGAATATGTGTTGTATTCATTCATTTTTTATAAGACGCATTGGTGTGTATATATGTGTGTTAGGTTTCTATATGTATATACATATACACATGCACATATATGTGCATACACAAACATAAACAGTAAACACACATGGATACATTTCTTCCTTTCTTTCTTCCTTTTTTTAGAGAGACTTTTGCTATAGGGCATGTGAGCTTGCTGGAGAGACAGAGAGAGAGAGAGAGACAGAAAGCAAGAAATCTCCCCTGAGAGGGATGGCCATGCTGCAATCCCTTCTCCTCTATTCTTCTCTCATAATTTTGGGCATGCACTCACAAGTACCCATTGTGTCAAGGCACAGGGTCCAGGGCTCAGCTGTGGTAGACCACCTTGGACTCCAGTGCCTTAAACACTATGCCACCTGCTGGCCCCTGATACATACATTTCTATACAAAAGAAATGCCTACAGGGATGTTCACTAAATGTTACCAATAATTTTCTCTAGATCATAAGATTTCTGGTGCATTTTCCTATATAGTTTCAATTTTGAAATAAACTTTTAAAAGCACTTTTGCCTAAACAATTATATTTTCAGAGGAAATATAGTATATAAAATTAATTAAGAGAGTCTAGCCTGGTGGTGCAGTTGATAAAATACTGAACTACAGTGCTGGAAGCCACATGGCTAACCATGGCTCAGATTCATAGCCCAGTCAAACTGTAACACACCAGGTATGTGCACATGTGCCTCAGATCCTGATGAGCTGGAGGGCTGGTGCAAAAGGAATTGTCATGTGCTAAGACCCTGTTTAGGATGCCTCTTTCTCTCTCCTATGTACTCATGGTTTCTATCATAAATAAAAATGAATAAAGCTTTTTTAAAAATTATGAAGAGAAGAAACAAAAGAGGGAGAGAGAGAATAGAGGAAGGGAGAAAGGAAGTAAAGGAGAGAGGAGTGTAAAATGTACCCACAGGATTTTAATTTAAGGAGGTGACAATTCAGTGTCATTGGAAAAAGGAGCATGTCACACTACACGGCCCACATGGGGAAATGCCAGGTTTGGTCAGGGAGCAGAAGCAGGACTGAAAGGGAAACAGTGCCCAGAGCTTATACTGTGTCTTCTGAGGGAGAGTTGAGTAGGGCAGAAAAAACAGCTTAGGGTAAGCTCTGGGCTCTAGTTGTTGGGATTTGGCCCTGGACTTATTTAGAACAGGGAAATCTGTTTTTGTATGAGTTAGATAAGAAGGCAGTTGGGAATGTGGCTTTCTAGGCCTGGTTGGTTTACATGGTAAAGGTGTGTTCACAGGTACCCTTTTATTTTGTTGCTATAGTAGAATATCACAGAATGGGTGGTTTATGAAGAAAAGAGATTTATTGGGGCCAACAGTTGGCATAATGGCTACGTTGCTGGACTCCCATGTAGTCGGCCATGGTTCGAGTCCCAGACCCAGTGGCTTAAACTCATGCCAGGCGTGTGTGCATGCATGCCCAAGATCCAGAGAGGAGAATGGAGAAAAAGGGTTTTCTGTGTGGCCATCCTCCCTGGGAGTGATTTCTTGCTTTCTGTCTCTCTCTGTCTTTCTGGCGAGTGTGCACACCCTATAGCAAAAATCTCTCAAAAAAAAAAAAAAGATTTATTTTTTATAGTTCTGAAACTTAGGAAATCCAAGGTCGAGAAGCTTGTATCTTGCAGGGATTCTTGCATCACCCCATGGCAGAAGATGGAAGGGCAATAGAACAAGAGTTGCAAGAGGGACCAAGCTTGCTTTTATGACAACCCACTCCCAGAATTTCTAACTCATTCCTGGAATAATTACTTTAATCCATTCATGAGTGATGAGTCCATGTGACTTAATTATCTCTTATTAGGCCCACCTCCCGATACTGTTGCATTGGGGATTATGTTTGCAACACGTGAATTTGGGGATGCATTCAAACACAACAGCAGTGCCCAAGATTCCAAGAGCAGAATGGAGGAGAAGGGACTGAGGCATGGCCATTCACCTGGGAGATGCTTTCTTGCTTTCGGCCTCTCTGTCTCTCTCTGTCTTTCTGGCAAGTGCACATGCCCTATAACTAAAAATCTCTCAAAATAAGTAAATAAATAAATAAAACATAGCAACAGGGAAGTTCTCTCTAGGAAATAGCTAATCTGGGTGGAGCAGTCTAATTTTATCCTTCGTTATGTTAAAACATTAAAAAAATAATGATTTATACAGGAGTGATGGAAAAGAGGAGGAGAGGTTATAATTATTGGGAGAAAGACTCCTGAAAGAGTAGAAGTGGTAGGATTCTGAGGATGAGCAGGGGGGTCTCTCCATGATCTGAGAAAAAGTGGTGCATCCTCTAAGGTGGAACAGAATCAAGTGTGAGCAGATAGAAGACTTCCTTCTACTACAAAAGGACCTCACCCTCAGGTGGCCTAAGTCTTAGTGAAAATGTCGTCTAAATTATTCTTGAAAAATGATCTGAACAGAATTTGGTAAAGGATTTGAAAAAATTAGAACCAGTTTTAAACAGTTATTATTAGGTGAAATTCGGCATGCAATTTTCTGGGTGTGAATAAAAGAACAGCCATTAGGGTCCAGCTGAGATTATATTCAGGCACAGAAGAGGGAATACATGTGGTTCAGGGTTAAACTTGAATATTGGTTAATAATAGACATAATACTTGGGCTTTTGAAGCCTGATGAAGCCTGATTCTTAACCTTCAGGGCCTTAAGGAAACAAGTATCTGCACCAGGAATTGCCAAGATGATAAGAGAACCAATGTTGGTTGTCTTTCAGACCTCTGTCCACCATCGTGGCTGGCTCCTGACTTCCGTGAGAAGCCTCTTGGGGTGCTCCTTCCTCTCCTCTTCACTGTTACATGGAAGACCCACTCCTTTCACTACCAATTATTCCTACATAATCACATGAAATTGGTAATAACAAGCTTCCTGCCATGGCATGAGAAAGGATAAGAAGATATTATCACTTTCCCAATATTTGACATTTTGAATATTTTCACAAATTTGTCTACTTAAATCCTTTTCCTTAATTAAATTAGGAACCACCTCTATGTACAGCCACCCCATGAGACTCATACAGACAGAAAATGCATTTGTTAAATAATTATTCCATTCTTTATTTCAATTGAGCTTTACCATGTGTGATACTCTGTAGAAGATGACCTAGTGATTGTCAATTTATTTTTTGTGTTTGGTTACTAACTGATGTCTTCAAATACTTGAGCAAGGGAATATGAAGGAGAGAAACATGAAACAGCTCCCATATTCAACTAATTCCACATGACCAAGTCAGGCTGTGTGCACCAATAAATGTTGACATAAGCCTGAACATCCCCAGAATGGACATAGTCAGAAAAACGGCAAACCAACATGGCCATTTCTCTGGGCCTTACATCGTCTTTCCTTCCAATTAAACTGCATTCTTCATTCCTGATTTGGAGGCTATTTACAGTTTATCCCAAGGAGTCAGTCCATGGCATTGGCTCTACTTTCCTTTGGAAATATTAGAATTTGTCTCCGGAGAGAGTAGGAAAGATTGTTTGCTAGTTTAAAAATAAATCAAACATTTGATCATAATTGTGCAAGACTTTCTTCTCTTCCATGAAGTTTCCATCTTAAGGCTGTTAAAAAGGAAGATGACCACAAGGGAGACTGAATGCAGGACCATTGTCTATGGAGCACGCTGTCTCTTATCTAGAGATAAGAGAATCACAAAAAGAAACAATAACACTTGCAGAGACTGCCTGTAGTATAACCAGTGCTTTTAACAAAGAAATAAAGTCCAAAGTGCGGGGGGTGGGGTGGGGGGAGTTGATCCATCAGTAGGATTGATACTCAAGCCAACTTTATCCAAAGCAAATTCTAGTAGATTCTGTGAAATAATAAGGGTAGAAAAGGCAAGCAGAAGTTGTACAATACTTACAGATAAGCAAAACAGAGATTTTGGAATTTCTAGCTCAGTTCATTAATTGTCCCATGTGTGCATGTGTGTCATGTTGTCTGGGCATTAGCCTGGACCTTCTTTCTTGTTGGAATTGCACAAATAATTTCGTTTCTTCTCTAACTGCATATTCTCTCTAGACAGCCTCACAGTCTAACACCACATGAAGAGTGATTAAATCTAACTTGCAAGCTGTGGTTCCAACCTCCTTCTGAGTTCCAATGTTTTTGTGAAGCCATACTAGATTGTCTTGGACATGCACACAATGGGTGCCAAATCAAACCTATCATGTTTTCCAAATGTCCATTTCTCCTCTTTCCTGATATCTTGGTCAATGGTCATTATACCCACAGTCTTTCAAACTTACAAAACGTCTACAGCACTACGGAGTTATGGTCCTATACCCTTGATCATAACAAGACCTCCTTGAAAAGAACAACATACAGATTTTGCCTGGAATGATCAGCCTGATGAAGTCATAGAGTTGTGCAGATTGTTTTTAGTATCTTTTTTGTACTCTTTGAGGCATTCAATGCCTTTGACCTTCTGCCTTCTTCTTGGAACTCCTTTCTTAATTCCCGTAACCTCCTATTTCTTTATCTATTCTTTTTGTAAGTTTCTTGCTTTGGCTCTTTCTCCTACTCCCCGTAGTAATATTCTCTAATAAAGATATTATCTAATCTCTCTTGTCACTCTACATTAGTGAGTCTAAGAAATAGCCTAAAAGCCTTTGATTCAATCTCAGCCTGAGATTTGTGCTTTTACCAAGATCTTGCCAGATGATTTGGCTTCAAGTGGTCTATGTAAAGCCAATTCATATACAGTTTGTGAAATGAACACTGAAAAGTGTTTATCACTATCTTTATAAAAAGGATGCCTACTCCACTCTTGTACAGGATTGCTTTGGCAATACGAGATTTTATAAGATTCCAGACAAATTTTGTAATTATTTTTTCTAGATCTGTGAAGAACATCTTTGGTACTTTGATTAGGATTGCATTAAATATATAGATTAATTTGGGTAGAATTGCCATTTTGATTATACTAATTCTTCCAAACCAGGAACAAGAGATATCCTTCCACTTTTTTGTGTCATTTTCAATTTTGTTTTTTAGCTTCTTCTAGTTTTCCTTGTGGAGGTCTTTAACTTCTTTGGTTATATTTATTCCTAGGTATATTTTGAAGAAAATGGAAGATTTACTGCTGAGTGAAGCAAGCCAGGCTATGAAGGAGAGACATTGTATGTCTCCACTTAATATATCCTGAGTGTCTGCACTCTATGACCGAAACAGAATGACTAAAGGATATAGAAACGTAGTAAATGGTTGTGAATACCAGATACAATGTTGGAAGAGGGTGGGTAAAGGAGTAGAGTCTGAGGAAGGACATTAAAGAGAAAAATAAAGAGGCAAAGCATTTATGGGACAAAGAGATGGGTTATTATCTGTTGAAGATAACTTTATAGTATTGCCAACTGGACTGGTGAGAAATGTACACATGTTGAAATATTCACTTTGCAAGCTAAATAATTGCGATTGAATGTATAAAAGAAATTGAAATAAACTAAATTTTTTTAAAAAAAGAATGCCTCCTGGGAACCAGCAGATGGCATAATGATAATATTACTGGACTTTCGCATAATCAACTGCAGTTAGAGTCCTGGATCCAGCTGCTTAAACTCACAAAGAGCATGTGTGCATGGCGCCCAGAGTAATACTAAGAGGAGAATGGAGGAGAAGAGATTGTGAAGTGGCCATACCCCTTAGGGGATGATTTTTCACTTACTGTCTCTCTGGTGAGTGAACGCACCCTACAGAAAAAAATTCTCAAAAAAAAAAAAAAAAAGATGCTTACTGTCTGATGTCTGCACACTAATTTTTCCTAACAGGACAAAGTGACAGAGACTGGCTAGTCAGTAAACCTACTTCCTTTCTTTAGCGGCCTTGAAATTTCTTGTCCATGCAACATTTCTAGACTGCGAGTAGAGGAAATGTGTCCATAGAAACCTTCGATTTATGCTCCTCTAGGTTCTTTTTCTCTTCCAGTTGGTTTGAACGGATTCAATATCCAGGGAAAATTTAGAAGTTATGTATTGATAATGAGAGGCTTTGTCACTGTGAATCATTACCACATAGAAAAGAATTTCCCTGCTGACCTGTTCAGCCTTTCTGGCTGTTGCATGACCAAGAAGCAAACACATTGTTCAAAGTTTTGAAATTTTTGAATTATTTGTTTTAGCAGCTAGCATTTCACTACTGCAGTTAGATGGATGGTAACAATACATATGCCCTCTCCAAGGTATATCTCAAGAAAACTTGATTACTCACTGATCTCCCTTGTTTCCTAGATTCCTAATCACTGTGAAGTTGCTCTGGGATTCTTCATTTTTCTTGCACCACAGGTTTCTTATGAAGCTTAGTGAATCCTATGGATATGTGAGAGAATACAATGTTTTAAATGCTTACATTGGTTACAAAAGAAGTTAATTTGACTGAATTGTGAACATGATCTTAAAAAATAAAATTTATTATATCGTTAATAAGCTAAATAGAAAAACAACATGCTCAGATTGTAAACAAATCAGAAAGGGGTTTTATTTTTTTACATAAACATAAAAACTGATTAGTTTTCTTGCCTTACATAAAAATATTGTATTATGGAATGATCTTCGTCAAGGCAACACACATGAAGTGTTGACCATTTAGTCAACATTGCCTTTTTAAAAATTAAAAAAAAAATTTATGGCTTCAGGTATAGAAATCCTAATTCACAAAGATATATTTAAAAGGGGCCAGCAGCTGGCATGGTGGTTAAAAGGCTGGACTCCCACATGGCCAATTGCTGTTTGAGTCCTGGACCCAGAGGCTTGGAGATCACAGTGTGTGTGTATGTGTGTGCCCAAAACTCCAGGAGGAGAATGGAGGACAAGGGATTGTGATGTGCCCATCCCCCTGGGGGTGATTTCTCACTTTCCCTCTCTTTTTCTCTGGCTGTGCATGTGTCCTATGGCAAAAGCACATTTTTAATATATATATATATACATTTTAACATTTGGAATGAAAGAATGAAAACTTCCATAGATAGTATTGCAAGGCCAGGACAGGCTTCTCTCAAGAAATACCAGAATTTTCCAAGGATTTTTGAGTTAGGTTCCAATGTAGTAAATTTTGGTTTTAAGATCAATGAGCTCATATTTAGCTAGATCAACAGCTCTGACACAATTTACATCAAAAACTGTTCAGGAATACACTCTAAACATGACTCTGTCTCTTCTAAATATTGATCAAAGAACAATTGTAATGAGTAAACGTATTACCGATTTCTGGATAACCAGCAGTTAGTAACTAAACACTATCTGGAAATACTTAAGTTACCTGAAAATTAGCTAGCAATATTGCAGATATTGTGATGATGTGAGATCTACTGTTGAGCCAAATAATTACCAGAGTTTAAGAGAATTTTGAGATCTAGCTTCTTTATATATTTTAAATTATATAATACTATTAATTACAGACACCATGTTCTATAGCAGGTCTCTAGAACTTATTCATCCTGTATAACTAAACTCGATACCCATTTGAGCATGAGTTTCTTCTTTCGTTCTCCCTCTAACCTTGGAAACCATCATTCTATCTTCTGATATTATGAGTCTATTTTAGATGTACACGTAAGTGGAAACTTCATGCAGTGTTTGTCCTTCTCCGACTAGTTTATTTCACTTAGCATAATATTCTCTAGCCTTACCCATGTCATCGTAAATGATAGTATTTTATTCTTTTAAAAAGATAAACATTATTACATTGTGTGTATATACCAGATTTTATTTATCCGTTCATCTACTGATGGATGGTTTTGTTGTTTCCATATCTTGGCCATTGTTGATAATACCACAATGAACATGGGTGTGTAGATATCTCTTTGAGATCCTAGTTCCAATTCTTTTGGATATAAATCCAGAAGTGGATTGGAGAATAGATCTCATATTAAATGGCCTTACAACAAGAAACAAAAAAGTAACAAACAAACAAAAAGAACAACAACAGCGGTATGGACTTTCTTGGAGATGATGAGTGTATTTAGTACCTTGATTGAAGCAATGGCATCATGGCTTCATAAATATGCCCAAGCTCATCAAGAGGTATATGTAAAATATATGCAGTTTTGGTATGTTAATTCCATCCTAATAAAACTTTTTTAAAAAATTTAGAAATATCGGGAACCAGCAGTTAGTGTAATGGCTATGTCGCTGGACTCCCACGTAGTCGACCGCAGTTCGCGTTCCAGACTCGGTGGCTTAAAACACTCCAGGCGCATGTGCGTGCGTGCCCAAGATCCCGAGAGGAGAATGGAGGAGAAGGGATTGTGGTGTGACCATCCCCCCTGGGGGTGATTTCTCGCTTTCTGTCTCTATGTCTCTCTCTGTCTGTCTGGCGAGCGCACACGCCCTATAGTGAAAACCTCTCTAAAAAATAAAAAATTTAGAAGTATCTACAATTGCAATGTAACAGGACTTTTTTTTTTTTGGTGTCAATTTGTGAAAAATGGCAAGTACTACTAATACTCTCATGGCTTATTGCTTACATTGATAATAAAGGGAAATGCTAAATTTCAGTTAAAGCTTTTGAAAATAAAGGACTAATTATTTCTCCATCAAGGTAAGAGCTCACTACATTCTAGCCATGGATCCTTCAGGGGAAATGTGGACCCAAGTAGAAGCCCTTGTTCCAACCCCTTGAGATACCATTGTTATGGGAGAGAACGCTCCCCTCATGCCAATGGTACAAGAAGTGCATGTAGATGCAGCTTAGATGTGGCCAAGACACACATGTGTCCTTATATGTGGAAATAATTCATTCTTCCCCTTTTCTACCTTAAATGGCCTTTTGCACTTTCTTTCTCTGACCTTTAAACTGTGGCAGAACCCTGCACCAGAAAAATAAACTGCCAGGATCCAGGGTCTTGCCAGACTTTTTCAGTGTCAGGGCCAGAAGATTGTATAGTGGTTAAGGCACTGGATCCTCATGTGTTGACCATGGTTTGAGTCCTGGACCCATCAGGCTGAAACTCATGCTGGGCACATGTGTATGCATGTCTGAAATCCCAAGAGGAGAATGGAGAATGACTGGTTCATAGCCATCCCTCCTGGGGGGGGGGGTGATTTTTCACTTTCCATCTCTCTGGCTTTCTTTGTCTCTCTGGCAAGCACATGCACCCTAATAGCAAAAATATCTAGAAAAAAAGAAAAAAAGAGCACGTATCAGCCCGTTTTTTCTCACTGCGTATATAGCAATGAGTCTAGAAACATCCTTCAAATTTCTTTCTGTTTCTTCTCTGAAAGCAGTTATGCTTTCTCATAATTTAATAAGTACTATATAAAATATAGGACACTATATAAGACAAATGGAATTAACCTATGCAGATATGAAAATAAAAATAAGTGCCCTTATTTAGAATAGTTAACACAAACATTAGGTTTACACACACACCCCCACAAACACACACACACAGTATTTTGGCATTATCACTGGATTGTATTCCTCATATGAGATGTCCACGAGATAATGAGTGTCAAGAGGAACCTTATCCACCTATGGATCTCTAGTACAAGGCTCAATGACTGTTACAGAGCATGCATCCACAAATGTTCGTTAAAGTGAACTAAAGCCCTTTATTTTAGGAATATTTTAAAAATATATTAGATAAACATATATCTAAAATAACTGGCACAAATTATTTTTTAGTTTATTTTTTAAATAATTATTTTATTTAATTTTATTTATTTTAATTTAACCAGAGAAAGAGAGTGAGCAAGTGAGAAAGCAGGCCACTAGGTCCAGGACTTGATCCATCGTCAGCCATATGGGAGTCCAGTGCCCTTAACTACCACACCACCTGCTCGCCCTGGTATAATTTATTTTTAACTGAAGTAGGGTTAATCAAATGTGACACACTCTCAGTAATTCTGTAACTATTAAAAAATTAGATAGTCTGTGCTTCACTTACCTTGTTTGTAAAATAAGGATAATAATACCTACTTCTTTGAGTGATGAGCATTAAATGAGTTAGCACAGGAAAAGCATTTAGAGAATAATATTTATCACATAGTAGGTGTTCTGTAAACTTTAGCTATTTTTTTGAGAGATTTTTGCTATAGGATGTGTGTGCCCCCAGAGAGGTAGGGAGAGACAGAAAGACAGAACGTGAGAAACCTCCCCCAAGGAATTTGGCCACACTACAATTCCTTCTCCTCCATTTTCCTCTCAGAACTTTGGACATGCATACACATGTGCCTGGCATGAGTTTTAAGTCACTGGGTCCGGGACTCAAACCATGGTCAACTACATGGGAGTACAGCAATGTGACCATTGCACCATCTGCTAGTCCCTGAGAAAGCAAGCCTCCAGATCCAGAACTTGAATCATGGTTGGTCATGTAGGAGTCCAGCACCTTAACCACCAAGCCACCTGGCTGCCCCTGCTATTCCAATTATTATTAAAAGTAGTACTAGTCATAGTAAGTGTTTCATAGTATTCACATCATCACTATAAGAAGTGCCAAAGGAGTTCTGAAATGCTTGACTATTTGCTGTATAATAAATTCTAGATCTGACTGATTCTTTTTTTTTTTTAAGAGAGAAGTTTTTGCTATAAGGCATGTGCACTCACCAGAGAGACAGACAGAAAGTGAGAACTCCCTTGCCCCTGGGGGGATGGCCATGCCACAATCCCTTCTCTTCCATTCTCTAGGGATTTTGGGCACGCATGCACATGCACCTGGTGTGAGTTTTAAGCAACTTGGTCCAGGACTAGAACTGTAGTTAATGACATGGGAGTCCAGTGACATAACCATTATGCCTTCTACTGGTCCTGCTTCTTAAGCACTCCTATCTATTTTTGAACACACGTCTTCCGTGTTTATTGTTAATCATCCAGCTAAAACTCTGAATTACTCTAAGACTTCCTATCCCTGAAGTTTCCTTCTAATTTGAAATTTCTAATTAATTAATAACTTAGAATCAAGATAATGCAAGAGTTGTTGGATTGCGCTTAAAATAGTATTAAATAGAAGGATCTGTATATCTTATGAGTAAATGCATCTATTTTCCTGATAACAGTATCTACATATCTGAAAAACATGTTTTCTGGATAAATGTGTGATAATACATGATGTATCACTGCATGCTGTATGTTTGCATATGTACTAACATCATCTTCTTCTTTATCTTGATTATTCTTCCCATCTTCACCCCAACTCATAAAACAAGGACTGGGTAATTTCAGGGATCAGTTGCCACTTTGAGAGTCTATGATTTACGTATCTGAACAATTTCAGTATATTTAGGCATGAGCGGGACTGGCTAGACATCACAGTGGCATTTTTTCTCATACTTTGGATTCCAACTAATGAAACAAAGGATGTTCTTTCTTCTTGTCGTTATGCTGACATGGTTGACATGATAGCCAACTCCCACTGGTGGGTAGAGGCAGGCTGTGGTTCAGCCTCAGTGGTGGACATGAATAGCTACACAAACCTGCCTGTTTCAGTAGAGGAGCAAATACCAGGATGCTTAGCTCTGTAGGTGGTTGTGTCATTCTTGATGTATTTCCTGCTGTCTGACCAGTTGGTAACATGGAGTTTATAAATCTAGTGCTATGGTGGAGACAAGTTGGATGGGAGATTTTTGTGTTTAGGAAAAATATGCCTGTGGGGCTTTTAAGCAGAACAGTATTGAGTTGTTTGTGTCACTGTTTTATGACTTTGGATAGTCCATTCTAGCTAGACAAGATTTCAAGATTTATGATGACATCTGGTCAAAGACTGGGGTATTTTTAGCATTCTCACGTGTCACCTTCCAGTGAAAGAAAACTTTTCATTGTTCCTACAGCTTTGGCTGGACTGGTTTCCCATCTGGCTTCTGCACAAGGCTCATGTCTTGAGAATGTGAACCTTCTTCAGATAAGGCATGACTTCTCAGGGTACACTGACAGCCTGGACAGACAAGAAGTAGATACCAGGGAACCAGAAGCATCTGCTTTGGGGTAGATGGCACAAGGGCAAGTTCATGGGATTAAGAGTTTAAAATGTTGGCTGCAGATCTGTTCTATCACTGAGCTAACCATGTGATTCATTTTGAGCAGATGCCTGCATCTCTCTGGGGATCAGTGTGACAACCATGAAAGTACACTGCTCAGATCTCCCTTAAGGAGGAAACTTCCTGTGAGGATTGCAATTAGCTTGTATCTCCAGCTGCCACACCCAGGATCCACCACAGCATCCTTGCCAAGACTATGCCCTTCTTAAGGCATTCCCAGTGACTGAGCATGGCAGGGATACAGAGTGGAGCCTTCCTGCCCAACACAGGACTTCTCTGATGAGTGGCATGTTTTCTAGGACTCCCTGTCTCCTAGTCAGCACTCCAGAGCTGCCCTAAACTATCTGGCTCGTCCTATATAGCCCTCCTTTCTCCTTTTCCCTCTCTTTTTTCTCAGTTGTTAGATCTACACCATACTCTGCCGATAACCCCTGCCTATCTGTGCTCCTTCTCCTCTTTTTCTTCATGGGAGTTTTTTCCTACATTTCTTGCACATTGCACTCCATTTAGTATCTGCTTTCCAGAGGACATGGGCTGACACAGCCAGTGAGTGGACATGTGTTTCTGTTTGCCTACCCTCTATATTTTCCCTTTTTATCAGCATGCAGTCTCTATATAAATCCAACCACCTCATTGCCCTTTTACAACCCCAAACATTGGATTACACTGACACTGTCACATGCATGTCCTGCCAACTCCGTCTGTTTCTACAGAGTTGTATATGCAGGCCAGGTCAACTAATTAGCGCGCTTGTCTTCCTGGTCAAAGCAGCTCAAGGGATCGTGTGCCCAAACATTCCAGATTATGTTCCTGGGATATGACACACTGAAGTTTGGGGAGAGTTCTCTCCTTACCATTAGAGGTGAGCTTTGGGTGTAAACTGAGAAGTTCTGTATCATGTACCTTATCACAGAGAACAGGGAGAGACAAGGAACCCAATGTTCAGGGAAGAGAAGTAAGTAGACGTCTAGAGTCACCCCATATAGGGGCTCTCAGAGCTTCCCAGTTTTCCTTTGAGTCTGAAACATAGTACAGAATTCTTCCACTAGGTCACCTGCCTTTTAATTTATTTTTAGCTTAAGTTGATTGAATTAGGTTTCTGTGACTTATATCTGAAATAATTTTCAAGACTAGAATCAGTTTCTAGTTGACTGATTCAGTAAACTAGTTCTATAAACTGGGATTGACTCTATCTTAGAAATGGAATAGTAACATGGTACAAGATATTAACAAAGGGCCTGCACAGAACAGGCAGCTGGTCAATATTTTTTAAATGAAACTGGAGAAACCTGAAAAAGTAAGAGAACCCAGGTCCAAGAGTAAGGGTGCAGTTTTCAAAAAGGCCTCGTGGTGACTGGCACATTATAAACATTTGGTAACTACTTTGTTGACTTGAGCTAAGAATATAAAAATAACTAGGTTTACTAAAAGTGTGTTTCTCCAGATATTCTGTGCCTCTCAGTGACAAGTCAGGGTGCCTGTTAAAGCATTCCTTCTGAGACTGAGATTCATCTTCCGCTTTCAAGTCAGAATTCAGCATCTAGAGTGGAAGTGAGAAGATAAAGGTAGAGAGGGGGCCCTGAGGTACTCAGAGAGGGAGAAGAGGTGAAGAGGAATAACTATCTGGGTGTAGACCCCAGAGCATCAAGGAGTAGTTGATAACTCAGGGACTTTTGTGCATTGTTCCAATTAGAGAAGTCTCCATCCAGGGCCAGACTGGGATGCAAGAATTCTCCAGACAGACCAATCCTTTGTCTTCTTATCAAACCAATACTCTCTAAAAATGTGTTTGGCACTTCTTCAGGGAGGATGAGTTAGTGTCAGCAAGGAATTTCATTGCTATTGATGTCTATTCCACGCCACTGCTTGGTTTGGCAAACAAAACTGATTTAGACCTAGTTCATACATCTGGAGTCCCATGGGGACGGCGGAGTAAACTGGCAGCACATCTGTGACTTAGCTGGTGTTAGCGTATCTTTTAGGAGGGGAAATATGGTATGCTCTGTGGGTTAGCTATGCTCTTATTAAGGGATAAGAACTGAAGAGGAGGCTGGAGAAAACCTTTCACAGACTAACTGCTGGAAGATAGCCTCGAGCACAGGAAGGGATGATGGTCTGAGGAGGGCATGGTCAGTAGAGCTAGTATCTTTACATCAGTATTTCTGTCTTTGTCTATCGTTATCATTCGGCCTCTGTACATGGAACTATCCATACTAAACTGCTTTATTTCTAACTGAAGAGCAAACAGATACTTCATGAAACTTAGATCTGAATCCCCAGATATTCTCTCTATATATATTTTTAAGTTTATGGAAGAAAGAAATTAAAATATTTGGGTGGCCAATGTACTGTGGTGAATAGTAATCACATAAGAATGAGAGGAAGGCATGACAGGAAGGCACGCTTGCGGGGTGATAAATCACAAAACACTGGTGAAATGTCTCAGAGAGCTCACTGTGCACACCAGGGCGTGGGAGAGAGGCACCCTGGGGGCAGCAGGGAGTGCCTCCTAGTGGGAAGGGAGAGGGCGGCAACTCTGAGCTGACCACATGAGCATTCCAGGATACCATTTCAGAACCCACAGGCTCATTTACCTCAACTGCATATTTTCATATCAGTTGTCAGTGAATAAAAACTAAGCTATTTGCTCAGGGAAGTGGCATTGTTTGTCACAGTTGTAAGAGGACTCTCAAGCCAGAGGAGCCTTCTGAGAACATTCACCACCACTTCCCCACTATATTCCAGGGTCAAACACTTGGGGGGCACCTTTGTCTCTGTTGCTTTTGACTTATCTGAAGTCTCCAGGCTCAGATTGGAGAACCTCCCTTTCCTGCCTCAACACATGGTTTTTATTCCCACTTTCATCTCGGTGACAGCACTCCCCACACTTCCCTGAGACTGTCATGTCCTCATAACCACTTTCGTTTTACCTTTCATGGCAATCTAATTCATCCAAGAGTTAAAACTAACTTCAGGCTTTCTTGTCTCCCTGTCTCTCCCCAAAGAAAAGATTCATTTCCTTGCTTCATAAAAAATGTAATCAACAGTTCTTAAATGAACTCCGATTAATACCACTTGAATATAAATATAAGCCCTGTAAACTATTTACCAAAGGAGCTCATATTCTAATGGAGTTAGACAGAGTAAAACAGATATAAGGCAGAGGGAACTCCTCACCATCTTGGATCCTGTGGTGGTCTCCAGGGAATAAGACTTCTGAAAAGCAAATATATGGAAGAAAGAAATTAATATATTTGGGTGGCCAATGTACTGTGGTGAATAGTAATCACATAAGAATGAGAGTCCAGAAGACTGTGGGCCAAGGCCATTGTTGCTGGTTGTAAGTGAGTTCTCCAGAACCAAAGGAGGTATACAGCTCTTCTTAAAAATTGAAAGTATTGATGCCCTCCATGAAATTGAATTCAGTATAGATAAGAGATGTGGGTATGTATACAAAGCAAAGAACAAAACAGTGACTCCTCATAGCCAATCAAACAAGCCCAGAGTATCTGGGAAATGGTAGCTTGTGCCCATAAAAAGTGGCATGGTTTGTGATAAATTCTAAAGAACCTTCCTGTTAAAGCTGTTGGACCCAGAATCTCCACAATGCCCTACATCTCAAGGATTCAAACTAACAAAAAATATGCAAATAGAAGTAGATTGTATTCCCTCTGCCCCCCAC
This sequence comes from Tupaia belangeri chinensis, assembly GCF_000334495.1. Lineage (NCBI taxonomy): Eukaryota > Metazoa > Chordata > Mammalia > Scandentia > Tupaiidae > Tupaia > Tupaia belangeri. The sequence goes on along the minus strand of NW_006159501.1, from coordinate 521,864 downwards.
CAGGGAAGAAAAAGCAGAGGTATTGCAGGAAGAGGATTAGATAATTCTGACTAGGAATTGAAGAAAACTGTCATAGAAAAAGTAGCATTGAGTTGAGCAATGAATAACAAGTGGAGTTCAATATATAGAAAGGAGAGTGCAATCCATGTTCTGGCAGCAGCTTGTGCAGAAGCAGTGGAGGCATGAAATAGGAAAAAGGAATCTGAAATCAACAGATGGTGGCCATGGAAATATGAATAGAACTAGCAGACTCTCCCCTGCTACCTTATCATCTGAGGTTATATTTCTACATGCAACCTTTCTCTCCATTTACTCTGTAGAGCAGAAAGTTGTTAACTTTCTCTTCTATCAGTAGCTGAGACAGACCCCTAACAGGTGCTGAGTAAAGGCAGGATCTATGAAGTGAATTCAAAGAATGCAGGAAACATAGCAGGAAT
>NW_006159501.1:519901-521410 GCF_000334495.1 Tupaia belangeri chinensis | reverse complement strand
GCAGGAATGACTTCATCTAGCAAACATGGGACAACTCTAAGCAGTCTGTTTATCTAGGATGAGGTCCCAGTCTTGAAAGGGATACCACTATGTGGTACAAAACTCTGGATAACAGCCTCACGGCTGCCCTGTGTCTACTGGCCATTGACTTTGATGGATTCAGCCCCTACTTTCTAGTTGACTTTGAGGTCATAGGCATGGCTCCAGAGCTTGGTTCATGGACTCACCACATTTTACACCAACTTTTATCAGTCAACTGGTAGCCAAGTCAAGGAAGTCTATGCTTTTGCCACTGCACTTACAATAAATGGAATCTGATTTCTTTGTTCTTATTTCTCTGAAAGTTTTGTGAAGTCACTTTGAGAATTTATGAGTTATGAGTTTAGAGAGAAACTGCCTTGCTTCTTTTTTCTCTGGAGAAATTTGTAGTTCTCTGAATCAATAATTAAGGGAATCTCTGTAGACAGTTCTATCTTCTGGTTGAAAATGTTCTCTAATTCAGTTAGGAAATATCCTTACAAGTTTACATCATGTTTTCCTATCATTGACATTGCTAATGCTGATATATATTAGGTAATAAATTTGCATTGATTAAATGATTGCTTAACTCAAGGGTCAATAGAGTTGTTCCAGAGTTTGCTTTTCTTTATTTTCAAAACCACTTCTTCATTCCAAGTATCCCAGACACCCACTTCATAACAGGGCCACTTCAACATACTCTGAAGCCACTTGCCTGTCATCCATGTCCCTCTTTTTCTAGTGAGTGGAGATACTGGGTTTTTTGTTGTTGTTGTTGTTCACTCTGAGCAGAGTGGTATTTTCTTTGTTCCTGCCAAAAGGTTATGTTTCAGTCAGCCCAGATTTCTTGGTTTTGAGAAATCCTGGTTGATATTTCTCAATTACAAGCTAATGAATCATTGCAGAATCTCCTGATTTAAAATTATCCCAACAGACTGAATTTGTTAAATTTAAGAGAGCTAGGAAAGTGAAGCCGGTTATTCAGTCAGGGATGATCTCTTCAGTTTTTGGTGCCATGAGAAAACCTGAAAGAAAAGGCAAAGGAACCTGGAAAAGAAATTATTTTTGTTTTGTTTTGTTTTAGGTTTTTGCCATAGGTTGCATGTGCTCACCAGAGAGAGAAAGAGAAAGTGAGAAATCACCCTCTGGGAGGATGACCATTCTACAATCCCTTCTCCTCCATTCTCTTCTCAGGTTTCTGGGCACACACTCACAAGCGCCTGGCGTGATTTTCAAGCTGCTGGGTCCAAAACTCAAACCATGGTCAGCTGTGTGGGAGTCTAGAGTCTTAACAACCACACCACCTGCTGGCCTTAAGGAAAGAGTTTTTAATACATTAGAAATTTTGACACTAGCCTATGGAGTGAGTCATCACACTTTGTAAGAGTCTGCATAATGGTCATTGTGCTCATCAAAACAGCCACTGTGGAAAATTGTATGGAGTTTCCTCAAAAATTTAAAGAACTACTATATGACCCAGTAATTCCACTA
>NW_006159501.1:502815-519850 GCF_000334495.1 Tupaia belangeri chinensis | reverse complement strand
GCAGGAATGACTTCATCTAGCAAACATGGGACAACTCTAAGCAGTCTGTTTATCTAGGATGAGGTCCCAGTCTTGAAAGGGATACCACTATGTGGTACAAAACTCTGGATAACAGCCTCACGGCTGCCCTGTGTCTACTGGCCATTGACTTTGATGGATTCAGCCCCTACTTTCTAGTTGACTTTGAGGTCATAGGCATGGCTCCAGAGCTTGGTTCATGGACTCACCACATTTTACACCAACTTTTATCAGTCAACTGGTAGCCAAGTCAAGGAAGTCTATGCTTTTGCCACTGCACTTACAATAAATGGAATCTGATTTCTTTGTTCTTATTTCTCTGAAAGTTTTGTGAAGTCACTTTGAGAATTTATGAGTTATGAGTTTAGAGAGAAACTGCCTTGCTTCTTTTTTCTCTGGAGAAATTTGTAGTTCTCTGAATCAATAATCAAGGGAATCTCTGTAGACAGTTCTATCTTCTGGTTGAAAATGTTCTCTAATTCAGTTAGGAAATATCCTTACAAGTTTACATCATGTTTTCCTATCATTGACATTGCTAATGCTGATATATATTAGGTAATAAATTTGCATTGATTAAATGATTGCTTAACTCAAGGGTCAATAGAGTTGTTCCAGAGTTTGCTTTTCTTTATTTTCAAAACCACTTCTTCATTCCAAGTATCCCAGACACCCACTTCATAACAGGGCCACTTCAACATACTCTGAAGCCACTTGCCTGTCATCCATGTCCCTCTTTTTCTAGTGAGTGGAGATACTGGGTTTTTTGTTGTTGTTGTTGTTCACTCTGAGCAGAGTGGTATTTTCTTTGTTCCTGCCAAAAGGTTATGTTTCAGTCAGCCCAGATTTCTTGGTTTTGAGAAATCCTGGTTGATATTTCTCAATTACAAGCTAATGAATCATTGCAGAATCTCCTGATTTAAAATTATCCCAACAGACTGAATTTGTTAAATTTAAGAGAGCTAGGAAAGTGAAGCCGATTATTCAGTCAGGGATGATCTCTTCAGTTTTTGGTGCCATGAGAAAACCTGAAAGAAAAGGCAAAGGAACCTGGAAAAGAAATTATTTTTGTTTTGTTTTGTTTTAGGTTTTTGCCATAGGTTGCATGTGCTCACCAGAGAGAGAAAGAGAAAGTGAGAAATCACCCTCTGGGAGGATGACCACTCTACAATCCCTTCTCCTCCATTCTCTTCTCAGGTTTCTGGGCACACACTCACAAGCGCCTGGCTTGATTTTCAAGCTGCTGGGTCCAAAACTCAAACCACGGTCAGCTGTGTGGGAGTCTAGAGTCTTAACAACCACACCACCTGCTGGCCTTAAGGAAAGAGTTTTTAATACATTAGAAATTTTGACACTAGCCTATGGAGTGAGTCATCACACTTTGTAAGAGTCTGCATAATGGTCATTGTGCTCATCAAAACAGCCACTGTGGAAAATTGTATGGAGTTTCCTCAAAAATTTAAAGAACTACTATATGACCCAGTAATTCTTCTATTTGTATCACCACCTGCTGGCCTTAAGGAAAGAGTTTTTAATACATTAGAAATTTTGACACTAGCCTATGGAGTGAGTCATCACACTTTGTAAGAGTCTGCATAATGGTCATTGTGCTCATCAAAACAGCCACTGTGGAAAATTGTATGGAGTTTCCTCAAAAATTTAAAGAACTACTATATGACCCAGTAATTCTTCTATTTGTATATACTCAAAATTTAAAGAACTACTATATGACCCAGTAATTCCACTACTTGTATATACTCAAATGACAAAAAAAATCACACAATTGGAAAGACGTTTGCATGTCCATGTTTATTGAAGCATTATTTATAAAATTTAAGTCTTGGAATCAATCTAAGTGCCCAACAAGTGATGAATGGAAAGGGAAAATGTGGCACATACACACAATAGAATACTACCTAGCCATAAGGAACAATGACATTCTGTCATTTGACACAAAGTGGACAAACCTAGAATATACAATGTTAAGTGAAATAAGCCAAATATTATATGTCTCTAAGTATGTCCACATGCTAGGGTGGAGACTCTAAAGCATGGAAATAGAAAGAGTAATGGTAGACACCAAAAACTGAATGAGGTCAGCATTTGGGAGAAAAAATTTAATGGATATAAGACTGTATGTAATAAAGGAAAGAGGCTATGGAATGGTGTACCATAGCAGAGTGAAAATTAAGGACAATTCAATATATACTTTAAAAATTCTAATAGGGACAAAGCATTGTCAGGACAGGGAGGTAGTTTTGTTATATTTTGATTAACTGGACCGGGGAGAAATGTTCACATACTGAAATGTTCACCTTGTAAGCTAAATAATGTGATTGAATGTATAAAAAAAAGTAAATAAATAAATAGATAAAATTTTTTAAATTCTAATAGAACATTATTAAATGGGTGCAATGTAAAATAAAGTTTAATGTTAAAGAAAATGAATATATCTGTGATTTGAATAGTTCACACTGAATGCTTGCTTTAAAAAACCTACTGTACCTCAGGAATCTTTGCCTACTGTCTGATGTATAAAGCAATGCTACATATTTGAAGTTTTTGGCTGATCCTCACTCTTGATAAAAATTTTACACCAACAAGATTAGACTAGGTTAAGTAAAGTTAGATTAGGCTACAACAACAAATTAACACTATAATCTTTGCTTGATACCAGATGTTTGCTCTGCTGCTCACACTAAATGATATTAATTAATTAATTTATTATTAACTATTGTACATACTATATAATCCAAGGCACAATGGATTAGTGTTTCTTGATTTAGGCAGGAATGAAGAAAAACAGTGCTGGTGTTTATTGATTATCTAATATACTCCAAGAATGTATTGCTTACATATATAAAAAATGTTAGGTAACTTATCAAAAAGTCAGAATTTGAACACAGTTCTACCTGATTCCAAAGCTCATACCATCTATATTTTATTTTATCCTTTTGAATTTCTACATTTTCATTTTTGTAGTGTGCCTTGGAATATTATTTAAAAGCAGATTCTGATTTGGAATAGGTCTGAGATTTTGGCTTTATTTCTTTTTTTTAATATTTATTTCTACCATGAGCGAGAGAGAGAGAGAAACAGAGAGGGAACACATCAACAAAATATTAGATGCTGAGATCCAACCCCCACCTCAGCCAGCCCAGGGTCACAGGCCTGCAAATGCCCAGCATACTGAAGAGGATTCCTGATGCACACCCAGAATTTTCCTGTGTGCATCAGCCTTGTAGAGCATCACTTTCGACCACTGAACCACTGTGACTCCAAGATTTGGAAGATTCCATATTACCTTTTCTTCTTTCTTTTTCTCTTTTTTTTTTTTTTGAGATTTTTGCTATAGGGTGTGTGCACTCACTGAAGAGACAGTGAGAACCACCCCCTCCATCCACCCTGGGGAAATGGTCATGCCTCAATCCCCTCTTCCATTCTCCTCCTAGGATTTCGGGCATGTGCACACACACACTCAGCATGATTTTCAAGCCCCAGGTCCAGGACTCGAACCACAGTCGGCCATGTGGGAGTCCAGCACCTTAGACCATACCACCTGCTGGTTCAAGATTTTATATGTCTCCTAAGATATCAAATTATGTAGATGCTGTTGGTGTCTGGGTCATTCTTTGTGTAGAAATTTCTAGAACATTTTTGTGACAGTTTTCATGGAAGACCTTTGTAGATGTGAAGTTATCCAAAGCTGTCTTTCCTGATCATCTGGAAATAAATTGTTTTAAATCAAACACACAGTAATTTAAAATATATATGTATATCTAAAATTACCACTGGTAAGAGATTAAATAGATATTACTTCTCAGTGTTTAGTAGATTTTGAATTGAAATTATCATACTGGAGGTCATTAATGAGCCTGCTTCTTAGTCTTCATTTGGTGAATATATGCTAATCTACTTTGAGGCAAAGAAAACAGAAGTTCCAAAGAAATGTACTTAGCTCTTGATTGTTGGACCAAAACATTCATCATTATGAGACTGCACTTCATTTCAGTGCCATTAAAATTAGGAAATATGACAAAGACAAATGCTTACAGAAAATACCTCCTAAGAAACTATTGCTCATAAAGGTAATAAGAATTAAATCCATACCCAAATGAATAGGACATTTTAGCCTACAATGCAGTTTTGTGAAGCTCCTTCATTTATTCAATTTTCCATAATTTTCACATGTGGAATTGCCCAGTCAAGGGAGCTGTGCTGCTACATTTACTTTACTGAAAGGACATATGTAGACATCTTTATTATGTGAGCAGCACACAAATCAGAAGTAAATAGTAAATACCCAAAAAACTTGAAGATAAATTGAGTCAATTGAGTTAGGTTACTCAGTGTTCTTCTTGAAGATGTCGGTAAAAGAAAATAGATCACCTAATAAAAATTAAGGCCCTTTGGGGCCAGCAAGTGTCAAGGTGGTTAATGTGTTAGATTCCCACAGGGCCAATTGTAGTTCTAGTCCCAGACCTGGAGGCTTGAAAACCACACTGGGCATGTGTGTGTGCATGCCCAAAACTCCAGGAGAAGAATGAAGGAGAAGGAATTGTGACATGGCCATCCCCCCAGGTAATGATTTTTTTCTTTTCCTTTCACTGTGTCTTCCAATCTCTTTGTCTCTGGCAAATGCACATGCCCCGTGGCAAAAACCCTTTTTTTTTGTTTGTTTTGAATGGTCTCTTATGAAGAAGATGTGATTCACAATCCGTTAATGTGAATTCAAAGCATATTTAAGCAGTTCTGTCCTACCTTTATAAAGCTGAAGCCTATATACTTCCCAAACATTCTGGGAGAGATTATATTATGTACCAGAGGCTTTAAGTGGCCTGAGATGACAATATAGGCACTAGTTTGGGATCTATTAGTCAGCAGTTTATCTTCCCTGAATAGTGTTTGTTCAAAATAACTTTACCAAGACCAGACTATCTCCTTTAGTAGTTCAATAATGATACAGATATGCACTGAAAACTGTTTTGTGAATTAGATTGCTTCAGGCGGAACATTCTTGATATTGCAAGGTGGTAGTGTCTTGGAAAAGACTGTTTTATACTGTTATGGGTCAGTGTCCATGGCATTCTTCCTGTGAAAACAAGGGTCTGGTAGGATATATCCAAAACTTTTGCTAAAATATGCTCCACAGTACTGGCTGTTCTCAAGGGAGAATGATGGCTACCATTTCCACCCGGAAACTACCATTGTCCTAAATGGTTTGAAAGGTAAATGTGAATCTTTCTCTCTAAGAAAAAGTCTAAAGAAGGATACAAACTGTGATTCACCATGGGGATTTTGAGCTAGGGATGCTCCCCAGATGCTAAACCTGACTGAGCCACTTGTAAAATTCAGGGCAACATGGGGCATGAGGAAGCACTGCAAATGACTGACAAGTGTAATACCATGGCTGTATTCCTTCGCCTCTGCTTTTGTTTTGATTTACTTTGCCCTCAAGAAGGTGTTTGCTAAACTGATGTATTTCACATGTTTCAAATTGTCCTAAAGAATCATCATTCAAGATTTATATGCAATTAAAGGCATGCTGGAGTCTTTTGAAATAAGACAAAATAAAATCCAACCTATTTCACTCATTGGAGTTCTCTTTTTTAAAATTTAGTTTGTTTTCTTTACTACTTCTTTTTTCTGAAAATACACAATGATGTATAGAAACCAAATTTTCAGAGCCAGCAGGTGGCATGGTGGTTAAGGGTACTGGACTCCCACATGGCTGACTGTGGTTTGAGTCCTGGACATGGTGGCTTGCTTGCATGCATGTGGTCTCTCTCTCTCTCTCCCTCTCCCTCTCTGGTGAAATTGAAATAAATAAATGAATACATAATAAAGTTAAAATAAAAAAAGAAACCGAATTCTCATACAGTGCAGATGTAGAATGATACTTCTTTCTTTCATTCAATTATTTGTTTAAAAATATGTAACGCCTGCCTAGTGTCACCTATGATGAGGGGAAAAATAAAACACATTTCTGCCTTTTGAAGGGCTTTCAACTTAGTGACAGCTAAACCCATGGTGGAGATAAACTCAAAGGCACATTGTAAGTACTGCTACAAGATTTTGACTCATCAAGTATCTTCATTATAAAGAGAACAACAACCAGGCATTCCAGGGCTGCCTAACTTGGTCTATGCTCTTGGATTTGTCCACCCTAGGAAGGGAAAGTGACATGTCAAGATGCTCCGAGAAATAGAAAAGGAGTTGCCAGTCGTTCCTAGAATGACTCATTCTCTGTCTGAAATTGATGAGTTACTCCTTGTCCTACCAGGAAAAGTGTTCATAGAATTAAACAGAATAGAACTGGAACGTCTCTCAAAAAGCCTGTCCTTTGTTTCTGCCAGAAATTGCATTTGTACGTTCAGTGAGCAGAAAGCACACTCTTATCATGGATTTCCCAAGACACAGACCAAACAGTCACTGCACATAACAGCATACTTCTACTAAAAAAATAAGGGCAAGCAAGTAAAGAACTCCTGGTACCTACCTAACTTGCACTGGATGTCAGAAAATCATTTATTATGTACTATTCCTGCTTATATATTTACTGATTTTTGTTTTTAATTACATTTATTGACTGGATATTTATTGGATACTGTCAATTTTGTCGATCTTTTAAAAGAACAATTTTGGTTGAATTGATTTTCTCTTTTGTTTTTCTATTCTCCATTTTACCAATCTATGTTCTAATCTTTATTATTGCCTTCCTTCTTCTAGTTTTGGGTTTGGTTTTTCTTCTTTTCTGGTTCTCTAGGGTGTAAAGTTAGGTGTTTGATTTTAGATTGTTTTCTTTTTGTTTATTTTTTATTGAGAGAGAAAGAGAGACAGACAGTGAGAAAAAGAAACAATGGTAACTTTGGCAGGGTCCTGTCAAGCAACAGTCTCCATCCTCAGCCTTCCAGCTAACCAGAATGATGGGCATCTTTCAGATCAACCAGGTTCTGAACCCCAGTGTTTCACATGACACTAGCATTGCAGAGCTGTGCCCTATCATCTGTGCCACTACTAGCGGGCCTCTTTTTTTTTTTTTCTTATCTAAGCATTTACAACTACAAATTTCCTTCTTCGTAGTGCTTCATTTTTTTTATTTTAAAGAATTGTTTATTTTATTTTTATTTATTCATTCATTTGTTTTAATTTTGACCAGAGAGAAACACAGAGAGAGGGAGAGAGCATGAGAAATCAAGCCACCAGTTCCAGGAGTTGAACCGTGGTCGCCCTGTGGGAATGTCCAGTGTCTTAACCCTCATGTCACCTGCTGGCTCCGGTGCTTCATGTTTTCTTCATACGGTTATATGATTTTCCCCATCACAAATTATTGAAAAGGAAGAGAGTCTGGATAGTTGCTGAAAGTGTATCAACCTGTCTCTCACTTTCCATCTTCTAACTCTCCCTTGCTAACTCCTGTTGCCACTATGCCATGATCTTACTAGTCTCTATGGGGTACTGTTTTCCCCGGTACTCTGGCTCAAGTATTAAAGCAAGAAAAGACACTTCATAATAGACATCTCTTATTTATTTTGATCCAGAATTTGTTCCTCCTTTGTTGGAAATAGCACTTAGCTTTCATTTGGGGAAAGCACTCCTGTCCATGCCGTGTTGTCTGGGGGTACATTAATGTTGCTCTATGCCAGTCTTCACTGAGCCAATGGCCCATTGGCCCTTAAGGTTACACTGCCTTCTTGGCAATGGCAGTTGGTTCAAGAATAAACACATTTTTCAAGTGACATAAATCAGGGTCACTCTGAGAGTTGTTTTATTGTCTCTGGGACAGAAATTCACTCTTTTGTTCTGAAATTAAAAGCAATAAGAATTATGAAAACCTGCAACATCTAGGGTTGTTGTCTTCAGGCACATGAAAGAGTCCCTTTACTGGATAAAGTAGAAGTAAATAAACAAATATGTAACTACAAATTATTTAAAAATAAATTAAAGCCCAAGATATGGGAACAGAAATATTTCAATAACTTTGTTAGAGATGTGGGACTCTGCAATGCATTTAGACCAATCTCTGGATTTCCCAGTTACCTGGTTAGAGTCTGTCACTTGCTAACAGAAGTGTCATGACTAATATACCATTCTTTATTTATATGTAGCACAGCTGATAAACAGGTTTTTAAATAAGGTTTTGATAATGGTTCAGGAATAAAAGCAGGGAATTTATTTTTAAATAAAAAGCAATATCCAATTAAATAGCCTGGCTTATATATAAAAATCTCCTCATATTTATCCTACAGTCAATTTCAGCTCCCTGGCCAGGATCCACACATCAGAGAAGTCATCCCTCCATAAGATGATCTCAAAGAATTTTTTGGAAGTAAAATCTGAACCATTTTCCTTGCTTCATCTTCTGCTTTATTCTAGCTCTACTCCATCCACCTGTGCCTTGATTGCTCTGGGTCACATTTAATTTCACACATTCACGTAAACTTCTATATCTCAGTTCATGCTGTCTCTCATATAATAATAATCTTTTCCTTCAACCACCCTTTTCCTGACCTTTAAATCCTACTCAGACACAGATTAGAAATTCCACATCACCTCCCTCAAGTCTTTACCCTGTGTTTCTCTGCATTCCTATGGTACGTGCCTTATACCTCCATCTCCACCCTTACTTATTTTCTGTGTCCCACTAAGGCCTGTTCGGTCTGTTCTACTAGTCAGTAAATTCTCTGGGAGCAGGAACTATGTGTGATTCTCCCCAATCCTAAAGAACAATTCAGATCTTTGTTTTCATTGTTAGTGCCTAATTTACTGCCTTCAATGCTGTAGTCTATAGCTTTAAAATAAAGTGATCAAGCCAGTTCTTTTAAGCTCCTGCCTCTGGACTTCTGATTTTAGTAGAAATATAATATCATGTATACCTTAGTGGGACAAGAAGCCTTGATAGCCCTCCTTCTAAGAGTGACTTTTTTTCTTTTTCAATAGTCTTTTTAATAAAATAAGATTGTCTCATGAGGGGGTGACTGGGCTCCTTCTTTCACGTGCTGTGCTACCCTATAAAACCTACTGGGTGGGTTGGTGACACAGAGGGTCATGTCACATTTCTTCTTAGTCTGGTTGAGACTCACTCCACCTAACACATATATTCACATACAACAGATGTCGTGCCACACGTTACATTGCTATACCCAACCACACTCTCATGCACACATCACACACCAAGCACTTGCCACCTGCACACAGATTTTCATACATGATGTATATTGCACATGCATGCATAATGGGAATGGAATACACTTTTCATACATGATGCATATTGCACATGCATACATACTGGGAATGAAATGCACTGTCTTATTTTTGAGATATATCTCAATTATTAGCAAGAAAAAAATGTGAGCCAGGTGGTGCAACTAAAATCATATGGGAAAGGTCCTAGATTCATGTCCCAGGATCTCCCTGAGCATGTTGGGTTGCATGTATGCATGCTGGTAACCCAAGCTGGCTAAAGCTGGTGTGGATTGCAGTATGAAAACTGTTGATGTCTCTTTCTCTGTTTCTCTTTCTCTGTCTCTCTGACTCTCTCTCTCTCTCTCTCTAATGGAGGAAATAAATAAACTTTTAAAAAATGTAGGCTGCTATTGGCAATGAGTTATTTAACAGAAATATTGAAATAGGAAAAAAAATCAGCAAATCTGCCCTTGCCACCTTAATTATTTGTGTTTTACCCCAAATTCTTATCCTCTAGCTTATCTGGTCTCCTTTTTGTGCTTAAAAATGATTTTAACTCTCCCACTTCTGGGTTTTCATTCATATTGTTTATTCAAAACCTTTTTCTCAATTCTTATGCTCTATTACATAATTCTAATCTTTATTGTCCTATCAAAATACCCTATCTAGCGACCATCAGATGTGTAATGGTTATGTCACTGAACTTCCACGTAGTTGATCGATCATGGTTTGAGTCCCAGACCTGGTGACTTAAAACTCACACCGGACACCTGTACATGCCTGCCCAGTATTCCAAGAGGAGAATGGGAGAGAAGGGATTGAGGTGTGGCCATCTTCCCCTGGAGGGTGATTTCTTGCTTTCTATCTCTCTGCCTCTCTCTATCTCTCTGGAGAGCACATATGCCCTATAGCAAAAATCCTTCTTTTAGAAAAAATTTGGGACCAGCAGATGGTGTAATGGCTATGTCACTGGACTCCCATGTAGTTGAGCGTGGTTCAAGTCCCAGACCCCATGGCTTAAACTCACACCAGGCACGGGCGCATGTGTGCCCAAAATCCTGAGAGGAGTATAGAGGAGAAGGGATTGTGACATGTCTATCCCCCCTGGGGGGTGATTTCTCGCTTTCTCTCTCTCTGTCTCTCTCTATTGTTCTGGCGAGTGTTCGCACCCTATAGCAAAAACCTCTCAAAAAAAATTACTCTGACTAATTTTAGAACATTCTGAGAATCTCAGTCCACAGGGAACTGAATTCTTATAAAACTGATTAAATATTCTCTTAAATTTTTCATTGTGTTTTCATGTTGCAACAATTTAACTTTAAGGTTTTGGGGTTAGGACCTAGTTTTTGTATGTGTACACTGGGTGCTTAATTCAGTGTTGCATACACAATAGTTGCTCTGAGTATCAATAAGGACAAGAAATCTATGGGAGAGGAATGGGCGGGTGCCTCCTCCATAGTGGTGTATAATTTGCTGGCCCTTAGCCATTGGGCCTTCCTTCTTCAGAAACTCTCTTGGAGAATAGGTTATTAAAGCCATAAACCCACACTCATAAATAACTTTCCTAAGTCCCAATAAATCTGCATTTCATATGAAGCATGTTATTTTTGTGAAGAGGTCCAATTCCTCTGGACACATAGTAAGAAATAAGTGAGGTATCTTCCACAAAATCATATAGTGATTTTACATAAGGCTCTTGTCAGTTTTCACTGAAAATAAAGCACATTGGCCAATCAGATACCATAAGCCTGGTGGCTTCAGCTCACAGCACAGAAAACTCATTTTCTTCTCCCCTCTTGAGGCCAGAAATTCTACTGCCCCAAAGTCATTTTTCTTAGGATTTCATTTTGGACATTAGAGTGTAAATAATTTTTTAAATTTAATTTTAGCCTTGAATAAGCTTGAGTGTAATCAGGGTTTGAAAAATTGTTGCTGGGAACCAGCAGTTAGCGTAATGGCTATGTCGCTGGACTCCCATGTAGTCGACCGCGGTTCATGTCCCGGACCCGGTGGCTTAAAACTCACGCCGGGTGCGTGTGCGTGCGTGCCCAAGATCCCGAGAGGAGAATGGAGGAGAAGGGATTGCGGCGTGACCATCCCCCCTGGGGGGTGATTTCTCGCTTTCTGTCTCTATGTCTCTCTCTGTCTGTCTGGCGAGCGCACGCGCCCTACAGTGAAAATCTCTCCAAAAAAAAAAAAAATTGTTGCTTACTTTGATTCCTTGGGACTTCCCTGGCTTACTTCATGACCCTATGATGATGGTGGGCATTGGGGGAAGGAAGCTGACAAAAGGTGCTGGGATTTCCATAATTTAAGACTATAGGTGCATCCTATATTCTAGGATATTCTATGTTCTGGAATGTAAGAACACTGATGCCCAAGCCCCAGAAAATTTAGCTAACCTGGAGAGTGCATAAGCTTTCTGAATGGACCAATTGGTATCAGTCTTTAATCAGCCCAGGAGCTACTCACCAGACTCTGAGACTAATTACTAAAGTTTCATAAAGCTTGTATTTGTAGATGACTCTTAGATTATGTTAATTGCACAATCAGAAAAAAATGGAAATGTTCTTAATTTAATTTGTTTTGTAGTATCACAGACCATCTATCCATTAACTTATTGGTTTAACAAGTATTTACTGAGCACATACTTCGGGCATGGGGGTCAAAGATACATTGATTAGGTTTCTCTTGGAATATGCAGGGACCTGGGAAAGCAATATTCTACATAAACTGTTTAGTCACTAAAAATCAGTGTGCTGCAGTATCTGACAACCTAATCTCATGCCTTTCCATGGAAGAAATACTATATTGGCTTGTGGGAGTGATCCTCTCCAAGGCCTCATTGCAGAAGTGTAGAGCTTGACCATATATAGCTCTAAAACTACTCCATCCACTCAAATGGAACCATTGTCCTGAACCTGTTTGGAGGGGAACTTAGAAAATTCCCGGAAATCTACTCCAAAGTATGAGGTTGCAGGAACAGCAACCCCTGGGGTATAAAGGTAATGTGGCCTTCAGTGACTAAATCATGAACCCTCCTCTCAAGTAGTTTTCCTATTGTGTAGAAAGTCTTCTAACTCTGTCAGTCATTTAATAAACAAATACCACTCAAGTGTTGTAGATGCCATGATAAAGACACAAATGCATGGTATAGTATAAAATTAAATAAAAAACTGCTCAGTATTTGATCAATTTAAAATGAAATAAATAGACATATAGTTACAAGGCCAGTCCACAACCTGGTGGTTATGAATTGGATCTTTCATGGTTGATTGCATGGTTCAAGTCCCAGACCCAGTGGCTTGAAAAACATATTGGATATGTGTGCATGAGTTCCCAAAATTCAGAGAAGAGGGAAAGATGGAGGAGAAGGGATGGTAGTATGACCTTGTCCCATGGGGAATGCTTTCTCAATTTTCCTTTCTCCCTTCCTTTGTTTTTCCCTCTCTCTCCAATGGGTTCACATCCTCTTTAGCAAATTTAAAAAGAAAAGAAAAGAATGAATAGAAATGAAAATAATTATATTTATATGATTATAAAGTGGGGCATTTATGATTCTGGTATATCAGTTAAAAATTACTTGGGAACTCAAATGCGGAGGTGTGTGCTGCTGAGACACTGCTACTTGGAGGCTGAGGCTGCATGGAGGCCCGGATTCAATTCCGGCTCACCCTAAGTAGCCAGCCAGGCACACTGTCACATATCTGTAGTCCTAGCTAACTGGGATGCTGGGGCAAAGGATCACAATACGGTGAGACCCTGCTAAAAATCTCCCTTTAAAAAAAAAGAAAGAAAGAAATGAAAAGGAAAGAGAGAATGAATGATTTGAGGAATTCTGTTTGATTTGTCACATGAATCAGCTGTGCCTGGAAACGTCAGCACTCCCAATCAAAATAAAAAAAAGGTTACAATTTTATTCTCCACTTATTAGCTATATGATGCTAGAGAAAAAACTCTACTAAGTCCCAATTTCCTCATCTGTAAAATAAAGGCAATAATATTTATTTCACTGGGTTGTTTCTAGGTTTAAATTATAGATTTGTCTGTAAACCCAAGGACTTAGGCATATCTGATTCCTTCTTTTTTTTTTAAGTGAAAAAAAATGAATAAAATGTAGAAAAGAAAAACATTTTTGGTGGGAGGGGATTAGAGAAAAAACATTTCATAAACACATGAATGAAAAGTTATCTGTACATGATAATATATTTGATTTGATTGATATGTGCTGCATCCATGCTGAGAAAAATCATCTTGTACACTGTAAGGATGTATAGTGATTAAACATAAATTTAAAAAGTGTAAAATAATTTTTAAAAAGTGGTTAAAAAAATAAAAATAAATTGTCAGCTCAGTTTAGTATAGGAGTCTTACCGTGAATTACAGGCATAGAACCCAAAATGTTAGATTCCAGGCCCTGCACTGAGTTGTCTATACCACCCAGTGATGAAAGCAATTTAGAATAGATATGTCTGCTAGTCTCCAGGCTCATCAGTGTCTCAGTTTGAGTTGCTATAATGAAATACCATATATAGTTGGCTTAAATAACAAACACTTATTTCTCATAGTTCTGGAAGCTAGGAAGTTTAAGATCAAGGTGCCTGAGAATTGGTGTGTGTCTGATGATGACCTTCTATCTGGTTTGTGGATAGCTGATATTCTCACATGGCAGAGAGAGAGGACTCTGGGTTCTTCTGTTCTTATAAGAGTACTAATCCCGTCATGGGGACTCTGTCCTCATGATCTCATCTAAACTTAATTGCCTTCTAAATGCCCCACCTCCAAGTACTATCACATTGGAGATGAAGGCTTCAACACATGAATTTGGGGAAGACACAAACATTCAGTTTATAGCAGTCAGTTTATTTATTTATTTATTTATTTGGAGAGGTTTTTGCACACACACATAGGACGTGTGTGCTCGCCAGGCAGACAGAGAGAGAGAGACAGAAAGCGAGAAATCACCCCCCAGGGGGATGGCCACACAGCAATCCCTTCTCCGTTCTCCTCTCGGGATCTTGGGCACGCACGCACACGTGCCCGGCGTGAGTTTTAAGCCACCGGGTTCAGGACGCGAACCGCGGTCCACTACATGGGAGTCCAGCGACATAGCCATTACGCTAACTGTTGGTCCCTATAGCAGTCAGTTTCTAAGTAAAGTATAAGCCTATTGAAAAGAAGGCTCTTGTGAATCAGAGGGGTCAGAGGAAGGCTGGACCCAGAAGATTTGTCCCATCAGATATTAGTGAAGCTTCCTTAGCATCTGCTTTGGCTGTGGAGAAGGCTGCACTTCACAGAAAGCAATGCATGAGGTATTAGTCTGTCCAGATTATTCCAGTGGCCTGACCTATTGTTATCTCCAACTCTTGGAGTACAACACAGCCTAAGCTTGGACATAGGGTGGAAACAAATGGCAAGAGCTGTAGATAGTAAGCAAGGCTCTGGGTAGGAATTGAAATTGGGACCTTATCACATAGACGGAGGTCATTCTTGTATTAAAAATAATAATAATAATAATCAGAGGTCAGCCCCATGGTCGGGTGGCTAAGAGAACTAGGTCTTATATGGCTGACTACCTGGTTTGACTTCCAGCTTTGGAAGCTTGAAACACATACTGGGTATGTGGTGAGTACTCCAAATGCCATGAGGTGGAAAATATGGCAGAGAAGGGATTGCAGAGTGACTATGTCCCATTGGAGGGGATGTGCTTTCTCCTCTCTCTCTGTCTTTCTGTCTCTCTCTGCCCAGCACACACACTGACCAAAAAAAAAAAAAAAAAAAAAAAGAAAGGAAATCAGTTTACTCAAACATTGACCAAAGAACAGCTCAGCAGAAATCTCACTTACAAAACCCCAATATCCTACAGAATTAAAGCTCAGCTAACAGAACATCTTCCTTAACAGAGTCAGAAGAGGCACTGGATGATCCACAGCCCAAACCACGTTCCTACCTGGGGTTCTCCCCACAGCTACTCCTGACACTTCACATATTGGCTGAGGATACTAAGAACTCAGAAATCAGGGTGCAAGAGCTCAAAGAAAGGTCTGTGGTGAGAGTGTCATTAGCCAGTCAGGAAGTCAGAAATTCAGAAGAAGGCATTTGAATTGGGCGTAGGACTTCAAAAAGAAGATACAGGAGAAAACAGAGAGGTATATAAAACGCAAAGATGGAGGAAGATACTGCATTTGGGGAAACATGAGAGAAACTCAGGGAATAGTTGAAAGGACACTTGGCCCCTTGGGAAGTGAGGGAGGTCTCTGTAAGTCACAATCTCACCCCCAGAGTTGGTGTCAGCCCTGATCTTCACAGAGGTTGCCTTGCAGCAAAGAAATCAGGATAAATCCATCTTTTCAACACTTCTGATTTTCAGTTGGAAGTCTGAAAGCAAATCACTAGGAACTTTAGAGAAATGTTTTGCACACTTGTATAGATGGGGCCACTGTTTTGGAATAGAAACATCCCGTTATAATAAGTCTGCATGAAGAAACAGATGGAATGAGATAAGCATCAGGCTCTCGCCTCCAATTCTGTCAGCCAAGAAAGAAGGAAATCTGAGCTGTTAGTTATAGAGGCTTCCTCAAATCCAAGCCGGCACTGAGATTTTGTGGTTGAGTTACTTTCCTCTTTTTTTTTTTTTTTTTTTTTTGAAGATCCTCTATTTCCTAGCATTGCAAATGTTTTGGAAGAGAAAGATCCTTTAAAGGAAAATAAAGGAAACTATCATTTTTATTGAATAGCACTGCCAGACTTATTTGCATTTAATGTTTATAAAAACGTCGAGGCAGGTATTGTTACCATCTCTGATTTTACAAGAAACAGGCTCCACATTGAAGTGACTTCTCTCACATCACACAACTTTATAAGGGCCTGGCTCCAAGTCCATTGAGTGCCTGGATCCATGTTCAGCACTTCTACAACGTAATGTCCCAGGCTGTGGGTTCACTTTTTACAAGTAGAAAGACACGGGAAAAGGAGAGAGGACATTAATATGTAGATAGAGCCTGAAGTTGGACCAGATATCAAAGCCCATGACAATAATCAAGTCTTGTGTCAACTTGCCAGATGTGGAAAATGCCTGGGGACCTACACTTGCAGTTGGACTCTTCAGCAGTAACTTCAGGGTCATAATAGTCCATCTCCCTTGATAAAGGCTAGATTTTCAGCAAACTGAAAGCTGTGAACAATGGCTGAACTCATAATCCTTTGTGATCTTTGAACTCCAAGTTTAAGTCTCTACATATAATTAAGCATGTGTGTCTGTGTGTGTTGGGGGCGGTGTGGGTGGAAGATGGTGCACCTATAGCAAATTTATTTTGTGCAATGTAAAAACTTAACGTTCAGAAGAGGTCATTGAAGGAACACTGAATTTGAGGAAATGATGATGAAGATAAGCATGTAAAAAATCACTTCTTAATTGCTAGGACTATCAAGAAGTATAAGGCCCATGGAGTTTATTATTCATGTTATGTTATGATAGAAAGAAGTAACGGCTGGGGTTCTATTAGTCACTTGAGCATGAAGACAAAGGCCACTCCTGGTTATCATAGAGTGGTATTTGGGGTGAAGTCTGGTTTCTACAAGATTGGGGCGCCCCAGTGCAAGTCCTGGATTATCTAGAATTTCCTGCCACCTACCACTCAGCCTCCTACCTTGTTCAGTGCAGCTTGCCCTGATCCCATCTTACCTACCACACTAAATTGAAAGCATCTGTTATTTTCCTGGCTGTTCCACCAGACTGTGATCTCCAAAGAGCTGAGACCTTCGATGCTAGATACCTCTCATGCCTAGCAAGCTATCTGATACACAATAATGTCTGTTGAACAAGTGAAGGAAA
>NW_006159501.1:468829-502784 GCF_000334495.1 Tupaia belangeri chinensis | reverse complement strand
AAGAGTGTATGACTGAATTAAAGAACACTTTGTTATGAAGAAACACTCGATGTGCAATAGTGTAAGTTGTGTTTGTTAGTAGAATAATGTGGGTGCAGGCAGCTGCAAAGAGCAGAGCATTTTGTGTACTAACTAGGTCAAATCCATGCTTTTAGAGGGACTTCTATGGTCAAACCTTCTTTCTTCCCCTCCAGTTCTATGAATACACAATGATGACACTGACTCACTCAGGAATGTGAAACTTAGAAGAGGCCAAGCAGAGGCCTGATTGATGAGGAAATGACACCTGCCACAGCCCTTGCTACTTCCTTCTCTTCTCACCACTTCTGCTCAGAGGCTGACCTACCCCAACCTGCATCCTGCCCTCTCCTGCCCTGACTGATGATCTCCTAGGCACCATCCTTCCCTCTCACCTCTGGAAGGCCTGAGTGAGAATCTGTTTGTGGCTCTCCTCCAGCTGCTGCTCTCCCAGGGGCCTTAGTCAGCCTGTGTGGGTGTTGTTTATCTTCTCATCCATCCACCACTCCAGGACATGGTCTGTTAAGTAAAGCATGATGGCGCATGGGCTGTGGCCATAGACAGAGTGTTTTCTTTCCTTCACACCTCTTTCCCCTTAACCTCTTGTCTCTTTGGCCTTTTCCTACAATTTTTTTTTTGCCACAGACTTTTCACCATGTGTCTCTCTTTTTTCTTTCCCTGGCTGCTTCTGGAGAGTCCTAAGCCATGAAACATCTTTAGTGGATCTCTAGACAAATAACTCTTGCCTCCTCTCTTTACATTGTGACAACTAAAGTGCATGACCCTTCTTTTCTCTTATTTGCTACATGTCTCAGGGATACTTAAAACATTTATAAGCCTGGACGTAGTAATTCACAAAATTAGATGACGAAGGTTGCTTTATAGTTTGTCTAGTTTTTGTTTGTTTTTGGTGTAAATATAAAATGAAAGTAGAAAGTAGATTGAAAACTCTTAGAAACTCTTATCACAAGAAGATAATGAAGTTTTCATTATTTACAGCTCTCTGCCTCTTATCTATGTAGACAGTAATTGCATGTCTTCCTTTTCTCCTTCCGTTCCCCTTCCTCTTTGTCCATTCCTTTCTGTAGGTGCTCTTTGAGTGCTCACCACCACCCAGTGCATGCTCTGTTCCTGGTTCATTGCTCTCCTCTTCTCTAAACCAGGTTGACCGAAAGAGGCCAGTGAGATCCAGAGAGCTGGTGGAGCTAATCAGTCCCTTTCCCTCCCCTTTTCCCTCACACACTGCAATGACCCTGAAGGCTAAAGTCACTCTAGGGTGTAAGTTAACTAGAAGCAGTGGAATGAACTACTAACCTCAAAATTCTTCTAGTGTAGTAATTTGATAGCATCATATTTTTTCCTAGATGATTCTCATATCCTTATTTTTCTTATTTTTCTTTGGTGGCTCACAGGGGAGTCTCCTGATTTGTACTTAGCAGAGATTGAGCAAATGCCTATATGTTCAACCTGTTGGCCTCTCTGGGACCCTGTGGTTTTTCCAGTCATGTCTTCAAGAATGGAATGGATTTTGAAGCCTTTTCTAAATAGCAAACTCTGTGGCCATTGACCACACTGAGATTTTATATCACCACATAATGAGGGGGGAGGGGGCAGAAATCAGGAGAGGGGCAATCTGTATAAATCAGCTTTGCCCTTAATCATGCTTTTTCTCTTTCCCAGTCTAGATTTAGATATTTTGAATACCCAGATATTCCTTGAAAGAACACGTTTCTCTATTAACCAGATAGGCCACACATTTGGGAACATAACTTAGCCTTGCATCTTTTTTAGAGCATTTTAACTCAGGATATAACTGTCTACAAGTTTCACCAATAAAAAGGTAATCTATTACTGTAACTATATCCAAGATAGTCTGAAGCCAGGCTCCAGGGCATCTGTTTTCTGTATCCCCTAAATCTAAGTCCTCTGCCTTCTCAGACTACAAGAGGTGGGGAGGTAGAAGAGAGATAAGAGCTCTTTGGTTGAGAATTTCCCAACTTCTAGCCCTGAAATTCCAGCACTGTGCCTTTACACTGGACATTTTTTTTTTTCCTGTTTGGCATGATTCCAATTCCTCAAGGTATTTTCTTCAAATAATCTGTGAAAAAAAAAAAAAAACTACTCTGCAAATCTTAACAACTAAATAATCTTCACCATGCTTGAAAGCAAATGTTTTAAATCAAGTTTGAGTGGATAATGGTTTATAGACTCACCTTTTCCCCACTTGCCTTTCACAAAACCATCTTCAATTTCCTATGAAAAACTGGGAAAATAAACATCGGCATATTCGTTTAATTTCCCTTTGGCTCACCAGGACTTGTTTCTAGAAATATCTTTGATTCTCACTGGCGACTCTACTATCTTTCTATTTTCCTAATCCTGACATCATCCCTGAATGTTCCCTTGTAGCCCTCTCTGCTTAAATCATCCCATTTTTCAATTTGTCTCCACCAGTACCTCAATTCTTTTTCTGATAGTTTGTATAAGATGATAATGATAGTGGTGGTGGTGGTTATAAAGTGGCAGAGAGAAAGAGAGAAATAGAGGGTATAATTTTAGTTCTGGTACTTTTAAACTCTGTCTTTAAGCTAAGAGTACATGTGGACCTATTCATTTACTTGGCATACTCACTCACTACTACATAAATTTACATGACTCATAAGTGAATCTGTGAGTTGCTGTTTTTTTGGACATCTATGCAGCCTTCAGATTCTTCTTCAAGATCCTCCTCATTTCCCATTTATCTTTTTAGAAAATAGAAGTTTCTCACATTCCTGGCAAAAACAATCAAGTCTTCAAAAAAAAAAAAAAAACTATGCCAT
Source organism: Tupaia belangeri chinensis (assembly GCF_000334495.1). NCBI lineage: Eukaryota > Metazoa > Chordata > Mammalia > Scandentia > Tupaiidae > Tupaia > Tupaia belangeri. The sequence goes on along the minus strand of NW_006159501.1, from coordinate 499,944 downwards.
TTCTGGAAGCCAATTCTTCTCTTAGATCATCTTAATCTATAAATTGAAGCTTTTTAGTCCATTGTGTTGCTAATAACAAAAATATATGAATCCATGCTATCTATAGGAATAGAAGTTTATTTAGTTCATGAGTCAAAAGGTCTAAGAGATTTATCTGATGAGAGTCATCTTGCTGGCATAGAGTGGGGCAGAAGGCATCACATGGCAAGACAGCAAGAGCAGTGTATCTGTGTCCACGACTGTGTCTCCTACAAACCCAATAATGGAGGCTCCATCCTAATTCTAATCTACATCCAAAGGTCCCACCTCTCAACACTATAGTGAAATAAGTTTGTGTCTTCTTCATCCCTTTACAATGGTAGTTAAGTTTTCAACATACGAACTTTGGGGGAAAATATTCTAATTCTAGAAAGCAATTGGGTATGATGATCTCTGAGGTACCTTAAATGAATATATAAAAGATTGAGATTCTAATACATGAACTGAGGTAATGTGAAGAAGAACTAAGGAGAAATCAAACTCTAATAGACATTTGCTTTAGGTTCATGGACAGTTTGGGGAGGAAGCAGCAGAGAACAGAGAAGAGTTAGAATTTTGAGAAGACATTAAAATATTTCTCAAGTTATTTCTATCCCTTCATTTTTTCAAAGCCCTTGAAGGCGTCTACAGAATTTATGGCAATCATAACCTAGTTTGGTTGTAATACATCCTTTAACATAAATTGTACAGTGTGAGCAACCAGAGTGCCAGTGCAGGTGGATATCACGTATCTTGATGGAAGCCTTTGTTCCTGATCACAGTGATAATTCCACTGGAATTTGGCTTCCATGGCTTTTATGGATCTGGCCTCTCTGAGAAGGATGGAAAATTAATTGGTAAGGGAAAGATGCTGATTTTGTGATATGAGCAAATCTCTACCAGGATATGGGAAAACATTCACTCCCTTTTGCTAATATCGGCCTGCCCTCATTAAAAGAATATTTGGGTTTCAAACCTCCAAAGCAAGACCTTTAAAGCTTCCTTCAGTCTTATTCAGTGGTCTGGAATCTCTAATATTCACATTGAACCTGCTATCAACATGTGGTTGAAGAGGCAAATGTTGACCTTTCTAAACTAGGTCACTAGTTAAGGGGTAGACCATGGATGGAGTAGATGCCATAACTTGGGTTAGTGGGAAGTTTTGTATCCCAGGCATAAACCACCTCTCTACACTACCTTGAGGCTTGAAGGTATCATGGAGTCATAGATTTTTTTTTTATCCTCCATAAGTATAAAATTTAAAATATTAACCATATTTAGTATAGTAATATAGGACCATGTTTATTCATTTCTGTGCCCCTGCAGCAACAGAGCTTTTTAGGAAGCAGATAGTCAGGAAATCACAATTATTGTTGATAATAATCATGATGAAAATGACCATGGTGATCAATACATGAAATAGTAAATTCCTTCTTAAGTGGCTTCTATATGGAGACAGTTATACAAAGTTAGCTATCTTGCTGTATTTAAAAGAATGAAACATAACATAATAAAACATTCTGGTACCAGCCTATGAGCATGTGAAGAGAGAAAACTATGTATTATTCATCTCTGTATTTCCCACACTTATCACAGGACTTAGACAGTAATAAGTACTTCAAAAAGGTCGTGGAAAATGGAATTATGAGGTTTCTTTTTTTTTTTGGTGTAAAAGACTTTGAAATCCATGCATAGCTTTTTTAAAATAATACATGATTTCATAATCTTTTGAATACTGCTCAGCTATGCTTAACGTTACTGATGTACTGATGTACACTTTCTATATGAAAAGGTCAACTAAGCATCCCCTGTGAAGCAGCAGAGTTGCCACTTAAGTAGCTGGAAAGATGGATCGTTGTACTTTAGGTGCGCTGTCAGCATCCAATGCAGTGTGAACAGTGTCCCAAACTTGGGGCCTGCCACATTGTGGTATCCTTGAGAAGCTGATAAGAATCAAGTTCCTGTTCACTTGGAGCCTGCAAGGTTTTTTGTCTCTTTTCTTTCTTTTTTTTTGGAGAGATTTTTGCTATAGGGTGCGAGCATTCACCAAAAAGACAGAGAGACAGAAAGCAAAAAATCATCCCCCAGAGGGGATGGTCACACCGTAATTCCTTCTCCTCCATCCTCCATTCTCTTCTTGGGATCTTGGGCATGCACACCACACGCCCAGCGTGAGTTTAAGCCACCGGGTCCAGTACTCAAACCACGGTCGACTACATGGGAGTCCAGCGACACAGCCATTACACTAACTGCTGGTCCCGAGCCTGCAGTTCTGAGAAAAAAAGACTTCTTGCCTTGGTGATAAATATCTCCATGAAGATATTATCCTAGAAGAAACTTTTTACTAGATATGGCTGACACCCTAGGATTTGCTTTTCTTAAGTCCCTCTACCAGAACTTTCTGCTGTATAAGCCACTCCCATTTTTATGTTCCTAAGTAAATATTTCTAATAAAACAAATCAAAGTAATACCATTATGTATATTCATAATGTTTTTACAGCTTAAGATCTGCCTTCTCATGCACTTTTTCATTCATCTTCATCACTAACCAATGATACAGATTTCAGCCCTAATTTTAGAGTTAACTAAAAAAGAGACTCAGAGGGGCAAAATGATGTAGTGAAGGTGGCACAGCAAGGATGGAGAGCAGTGCCTCAGATCCAAGGTGATCTGCTCTGAAGCCAGTACTCCTGCCCCCCATATATTCATGTGTAAAGTGCTTGGGCCACCTGCTGGATTTCCACAGGCATTATTACATTGATATCTTTAAATATCTTAATTAGGTCTTGCAGGAAGGAAATTATTTGGTCACCAAAACGGACTGAGCTTTCCAACTTGAAAGACCGTGTCTGTTTCCTATCACTACGTAGGGTGGTGGCTCCCTTTCACCAGGAAATGTCAATATAAGTGGTGAACCATATATAGCAGGGGTGCTTGGATTAAAGTCCCTGGCCTGTGAGGAAATGTGACTGCACGTGGTATGTGCACCTAACACCTACAGCAAACACTCCCACGGCCACCAATGTTGGATTCAATTAAACATTAAATTCATCATCTTTAGCAAGGAAAGAGAACAGCAAACAGTTGCTCTCTCATGGCTAAACACCCCTTGGATTTGCTGGCCTTTGATTTATTGGAAGAAACCTGCTGGGAAGAACATACTGTGTAGCTGATTAATGTCAGCTTCTGTCATCAGTTTCCACTTAGATTCTTGGCCAGCCTTGACATCTCCTCCCTTAAGGATCCAGAAGAATTTGAGGGCTGATCCAAGAGCTTTACTGGCATGGGATTTGCAGAATGCGGTGTTTGCAAAATAAGGAAGATGAATGGAAGTGGAATCCCATGTTCTCCACTGGACTCGTTTCTTTAATTCATTTCTCCAGAGGCCCAGCTCCATGCCAGGACCACACCAGCAAGGCGACTGGGGAAAGTGTGTTCCCAGGCTCCATTACAGATGTCTTGCATTTCCTGTACTGCTTTATGTGCTGCCTCCTTGGAGCTCATCAAACTGGGAAGGGGTCTGAGGAGGAATGCAGCACACAATCACCTTCAGAACTTTCGCTGGAACTTTTGGACAAAGCCTATGAAAGTGGGTATCAGAAGGATCTACCCCAACCTATTGCCTGGTTGAGTTCAGGAGGAAGCATTGCCCTGCAGGGCAGGCTCAGGAGCCTCATGGTTCATGGGGTCACATAACCTGAATTTCCCTCAACGATTAACTATGATTCAATGGCGTTTAATTTAAAGCAAGTAGAATTTTGGGTACTTTGTTGGTTTGTTATTTTCTCGGTGGAAGAAAACCCACTACCTTTCCCCTTCCTCTAATGTACAAAGAATTTAGAAAGAGGTGACGATTTTAATCAGATCCTGAAACTTGTCCTTCTGAGCTCATACCTAGGGAATGGAAGGAGGAGAGAGAGAGAGAGAAAGAGAGAGAGAGAAGGTAGGTGAGAAAAAGGGAGAGAGAGGTAGAAAGGAGAGAAAGAGGACAGAAGAAAAGAGGGAGAGAAGGAAGGAAGGAAAGAGAAGAGAAGAGAAAAAGGGAGAGAGAGGTAGAAAGGAGAGAAAGAGGACAGAAGAAAAGAGGGAGAGAAGGAAGGAAGAAATGAAGGAAGGAAAGAGAAGAGAAAGAAAGAAGAAAGAAAGAGAGAGAAAGAGCGCAAGAGAAAGAAAGAAAGAAAGAAAGAAGGAAGGAAGGAAGGAAGAAAGAAAGAAAGAAAGAAGGAAGGAAGGAAGGAAGAAAGAAAGAAAGAAAGAAGGAAGGAAGGAAGGAAGAAAGAAAGAAAGAAAGAAGGAAGGAAGGAAGGAAGAAAGAAAGAAAGAAAGAAGGAAGGAAGGAAGGAAGAAAGAAAGAAAGAAAGAAGGAAGGAAGGAAGGAAGAAAGAAAGAAAGAAAGAAGGAAGGAAGGAAGGAAGAAAGAAAGAAAGAAAGAAGGAAGGAAGGAAGGAAGAAAGAAAGAAAGAAAGAAGGAAGGAAGGAAGGAAGAAAGGAAGAAAGAAAGAAAAATAAAGCAAGAAAAAACAACTTCAATTTAGAAATAAATGTATTCTGGTTATCTATTGACATTTAACAAATCATCACAAAGCCTAATGGCATAAAGCAACAGTACTCATCTTGTATGTAACAATTTCTGAGAGTCTGGAATTCGGGAAAAAAGAAGACCTTGACGTTTCCGGCATGGGATTTCACATGGAGTTATAGTCAGGATCTAGAAATTGAGGTCTAAAGAATAAAGAGCAGAGTCTTGCTGGGGCATGTCTCTCTCTGTCTGTCTCTTTTTCTCTTCCTTTGTTTTCAGGACTGTTCACTCTTGTCTCTCTAGCAGAGCTAATTTGGGCCTCCTCAGAGCATGGCAACCTCTGGAAAGTCAAGCTGCTTTCACGGTGACTGAGGTCTTCAAGGGTGAATATTCCTGTGAGTCCTTGTGGTATTTCTAATCTGATGGTGTAGCAAGATCCACAAAGAACTTATTTGTAAAGGCTTGTGTTTACATCTTCATCCTTTCACCAGTCAATTCAAATGATCTGCTGGAGAGTGGACCAAATTACTCCTAGGTTCCTTTTCAGTCTATTCATCTAGTGGGGTTGTTGCTAGGTGTCTCATCCCTAATTATGAGACAATAGGGGACCAGCAGTTAGCGTAATGGCTTTGTCACTGGACTCCCATGTAGTCAGCCATGGTTTGAGTCCTGGACCCGGTGGCTTACACTCATGCCGGGCGCGTGTGCGTGCGTGCCCAAGATCCTGAGAGGAGAAAGGAGGAGAAGGAATTGCGGCATGGGCATCCCCCCCGAGGGGTGATGTCTCGCTTTCTGTCTCTCTGTCTCTCTCTGTCTTTCTGGTGAGCGCACACACCCTATAGCAAAAAACCTCTCAAAAAAAAAAAGAGACAATAATAACTTTCATGAGGCTCACTGAAGTGTCAAGCACTGTTCGAAATGTTCTACGTGGGATTACTAATTTAATTATAGCAAATATGCTAGAAGTAGGTACTAATGTTATTTCCCTTTTACGAATGAAAAATTTGAGGTAAAAGTCAAGCAGCTTGCTGAAAGTCACGCCAGTAAATGGAAGAGCCGGGATTTGAACCCAGGCAATCTGACTGGAAAGGTCACCCTTTCAAGTATTATAATTTTTTTCCCCAAAGAAATCATAGTCCAGTGGCTTCACTATTCTTCAAAGAGAATTTTCTGTACGTTCTCATATGTGAGGCAAAAGATCTAACTGAAGAAGTGGGCAGCATATGACAACAACCCAGTGGAAACCACAAGAAGGGATTCATAAGACAAGCGAGCTGGGAAAAAAAAAACTGGGTGTTTCTTCCTGTTAGAAAGAAATATAACTGAGTTCTTTAACCGGAAGTTAAAACACCAAAAAATGGAATTGACATGCTAGGTGGTAGAAGAAACTTGTTTTGCCACATGGCTAGTAACTACCAATTCTAGTCCTGAAAGGAGTTCCTTTTCTCATAGTATCTGCATCAGCTTTTCCTGGAGCCTGGCCATTCAATCATCACCTTCAGGGAGAGAAGAGGTTAGGGTTTCTCATACTGTTATACAGCTGATCTGATTCTCTGTCCTTATCCACATTTGCCAGAGAGACAACATTCTTTGTTCAACTTAAGAGTCCAGTTCTAGTTTGGAGACCAGCTGAGAGCCAGATTATGAAAATAGAGACAGAATGAAAGTGGACATCATTGCCCCCAGATCCTGGTGCACCTCACGCTTCAGAAGGAAGAGACCAGGCCTGCCTATTCACTCATGTGTTCCCAGCAAATGACATGTTACCCATGTTCAGAATTCATTAAATTAATAAATGAATGAATGAATAAATGAACAAATGACTTGTATAGGATGCTCCTGGAAACCTACAACAGGATTCCAGATGCAATTGGCATGGTTCCTCCTTCCTCTCATCTTGCACAACTTCCACCTAATGGGCAGTTAATTTTAGGTGAGAATGAGTCCTGTGTCCAGAAACCTGGCTTTTTCCTTGGTGATAACATCCTTCTAGAGGTACTCAGTAAGTTGTGTTGGGACATTTAAAAGACCAACCAATATAAAACTCTGTTTAATGCAAAAGCCCCTTTTCTCAAGCAATAGGAAGTCAGGCATAAAATTATTTTATGGCAAATAACTCTAGAATCATCACATACATACACCTGAAGATACTTCAAGCATTTTTACATGTGATCATGATCAACTGGAGGTGCTTGCTGTTAGCTTTGCCTGTGGATACCTCCATTTGAATAATTTAATCAATAAAAAGCTCATTGTCCCAGGAATAGCAGATGGTTGGACTCCTACATAGTCAACCATTGTTCAAGTCCCAGACCTAGTGGCTTAAAACTCACACCAGGTGCATGTAAATGCATGCCCCAAATCCCGAGATTAGAATAGAGGAGAAAGTATTGTGGCATGGCCCCCCACACAGACACACACACACACACACACACACACACACACCGGCGGTATGATTTCTCACTTTCTCTCTGTCTCTCTGATGAGCACACGTGCACTCTTAAAAAATAAAATAAAATAAAAAATAAAAATAAAAGAGGGACCAGCAGTTGGTGTAATGGCTATGTCACTGAACTCCCGTGTAGTAGACAGCAGTTTGAGTCCCAGACCCAGTGGCTTAAACTCACACCAGGCATGTGTGCCCAAGATCCCGAGAGGAGAATGGAGGAGATGGGACTGCGGCATAGCTATCCCCCTGGGGGTGAGGGGGGGTGATTTCTCGCTTTCTGTCTCTCTGTCTGTCTTTCAGGTGAGCACACGCACCCTATAGCAAAAACCTCTCTAAAAAAAAAAAAAGAGATATAAGAAAAGAAAAAAAGGAAGCTCATTGCCCCTTCTGATAAATTGCTTTGTTGTCCTGTTACTTACTGTAAGAAACAAGTAAAGAATTTCTCAGAAAGGAGACAAATTGTAATCTGCTGAGATTACAAAATTTAGACGCCTCAAAATAACTAATCAAAGTGTATTAAGATCCTAAATAAGAAACTAACTTGTCTCATATATATGGAGGCGTAGTTGCAATGGCACCAATGTGGTACTCTCTAAGATGAAAGAGATGTAATGATTTGGATGGTGGCACAGTGCTAAAACGCAGTGTTCTATGAGGCTGACCCATAGGGAAGGTTCCAAGTTTGTACCTGGAGACCTCCCTGAGTATACTGGGCACATATGTGCCACTGATCCAGGGCTAGTTGAAGCTTAGGGTGGATCATGGTGTTGGGACTTGGTTGAGAATGCATTCTTTGCCTCTCTCCACACATACCACACATCTGATGAAGTTGTGTCTTGTTATGTTTTTATTGTGCCAGCAATAATATCAGAGAACTTGAAAAGTTCTGAATGGGGGCCAGACAATGGTGCAGCAATAGTGCAACATGCTGTGAGACTGGTTCTCATGGGAAAGTTCTGGATTTGCATTTCAAGACTTCTCTGAAAACACGAGGCACACGTGTGCCCAGGATCTGGGACTGGCTGAAGCTGGGGGTCAATTGTGCTATACAAGCCCTGTTAGAAGTCTCTCTCCTCGTCCCCATCCCATAGAAGAAAGAAACTTACTTAAAAAAAAGTTCATGGGAAAACAGAATTAAAGTACAAGTTTTTTGGTTTGTTTTGTTTTTGGTATAAAAACATTTTTAAATCCAGCAGAGCTTTTCCATGACATACATTTTTATGAATTTTTAAGAGTCCTCACATTGCCCAAGCTGTTCCCACAGGCAGAAAAATCCTTCCTTGCCCTCTAAAGTATCTTGTTCAAGACTCATGAAGTTTTTCTAGGCCTTCCCTGTTAGGATTTGTCAGTCTGCTATGTGACTCGTGCAGCTCTTTTACAAGCTGTCCTCTGTACCTATTTTACCATGCCTAAAGCCCTTCTAGATTGCTTGCAGAATGGTAGTGAGTAAGAGTAGAAGTGGGTTTGAATTAGGACTGCCAGATTTAAACTCCAAATTGCCCTTCCCCTCAACTGGATTTCAGGGAAGCTGATAGTCTCCATATATTTCAGTTGATTACAATAATTCCAATTCAACATAGTTTATAAAGTTTGCAAGAAAATAGATAGAAAAAAATCCTTTGGGGGGTAATGTTATTATGCATGCACATTCAAGAGACAGTGACTGTCAAATACACAATGAGAGCTGAAGTTTTATGCACAGATGTTTAGGTGACCCTGAACAAGCCCTTCCTCCCTCTCTTGGCCTTGGTTCCTGAACCTCACCAAGGATTCTTAGCCTGGGATTCTCAGGGGGGACTTTAGGAAAGCCACAAAGCCCCTGAGACTATGCAGCGTTGTGCCTGTTGGTGTGTTTTCCAGATTGAGCTTTCACAGTTTTCATCAGATTCTCAGTGAGGTCTGAGATGCAAGGAAAGTTAGAAACCTGAGCCAAATGCTCATGAGGTTTGTATCCCCTTCTCACATCTGAGAGTTTATGTCTCTAAGAACTTTGGTCAGACTTGATCTTGTAAAAGGCATAGAATCGTATTTTGCAAAACCAGAAAAAGCCTATCACAGAGAGGAAACAATTCTGGAGAAGTGAAGTCAGGTGCCAGATGTTAGCAGCTGGCAGAGACTGTGGAAGGCTACAAGGGACCCAGCGAGATGGGTAACCACAGACTCTCAGGTCATTTCCTCCTTAATTTTAAAATTGGAGATGGGAGTAGTCAGTAACAAGTTCCGAGGAAAGTCCTCCCATGAAAACAGGCGGCATTTTGTTTGTGTAAAATATCTTGATCTAGTTTATAGTTTTAAAATATCCTACCTAGAGGTGCTGTGCTAGAAGCCAAGGACTCAGGGATACACGAGACTGAGGGGTTCCCATGCTCTACTAATGGGGATACAGTCAACTGACTACAAAACCAGAGGGAATTTAGAAGACCCCCAAGACAATCTTTTTGGCTGGATACTCAATTACATTACTGAATGGTTTGAATAAAGGTCCTCAGACACCTTTGTATATCATCATAGCTCCAGGTGGTGCTGGATTATATGAATTTGTGACCTTATTTAATTCTTATAACATTCTTGCAAAGTAGGCTCTACGAATCCAATTTTGAGTAGAGAAAACTGCTTTGGTTACACATATAGGGAAACATACTCAAACAGTTCTCTCCTTACAGGCCTGGTGCTTCCAGGTCATCTATATTGTCTACCCGTCTCTATTCCTGTCACACAAAACTGCCCACGCATTCCATCCTGGGAAGGACACCGGGGCAGTCTGTGCAGCTTCTGATAACACTGGGCAGGACACTGCGTGTGGGCCAGCCTGCTATCGTCTGTACTTATCCCTGCATTCATATTTGGAGCTGTGTTTTAGATGAGGATAAGGGAAACAGATTGCAGATGTATGGAAGTAAAATGAAAGCAGTGAACCCTTTATCCTCTTACTTGTTTCTATTTGGGAAAGTCATGACACATTTTTGCATAGAAAAACAGAAAAATACATCATGATTATCTCAACAACCTAATCCTTGATGCCAGTGCTCACTCCCTACTGAACACATGGCAACCAGCTGACACTGGCCTGCAGAGGCCCCAAGGGGTGGTCTTTTCTAGAGCAGCCCTAGCTAATAGTAACAGGAGGGATTATCCACCATGTCCACTCAGGAAGTGTGAGTCCTGTGGGGAAGATGAGAGCAGAGCCTCTGACTTGAAGCATTCCAAATTCTAGTTGAGAAGATGTAAACATGTAAATTTTAATTCTAAGCAAGGCGATATGAAGTCAAAGCTCCTTTGGTGAGAGGAAAGCACTCCCCAATCTGACTTCAATTCAATTTTCAACCCAGTCACCCATCCCTCCACATTCATTGGGCTCCACCTGACTGAACTGCTTGTCATTTTCTGAGCCAACCACACGTTGCCCATGCTGTCCCTCCTTCCATACAGTTTCATGTACACTCTCTACCACCTCGTATTTGTAAAATGCAGACCAGGACCAGCTAAGGGCTACCTTTGTAAAAAGGGTTTCTAGAGCGCCATGGAGAATCTCAACAGGCCGTCTGCTTTCCCCAGTCTTCCTGAGAAGGCTGCAGACTCATGTGCCCTTACAGCTCAGGGACTAAACACAGAGACGGTGGCAGCTCAGTGCCATGTTGTTACGGCATGAAGAGCCCAGTGTGAAGCAGGCAGGAGAGGAGTCCAAGCCAGTATCAGAGCTGGGAAGAGGTGTGGGCACCCAGTTCTGTCCTTCTCCCTTCATACCTCTGACCATCCCAGTGTTCCCTTACACTGTTGACCCCTCAGTTTCTGTTGCTAATCATCAATCTTGCTCATTGGCATTGGCAGAACATTCAGTCCAGGTTGACTCAAATTACTGCTAAAAGCCATGTGGGATGCTTAACTGTTCTTTAGTCACTGGACAGAAGCGATGCCAAGACCAGCCAGAACCTGAGACAGCATCCCAGCTTCCTCCCAGCAACATCTTGAAGCAGCAGACAGAGCAGTAGAGAGACTATCAAAAGGCATAGCTGAGAAAGGTTCATGGGTCTGCCACCCTGCACATTAATTCTAGTTCTGCTTCTCATGAGAAATGTACCTCGGTTTCTCTATATCTCTAAACAGGGTTACAGAATTGGAAAATGATAAATCCTGAGCTCTCCTTCTAATCTAAATGAAGACTATGAAAATTAATTGGTGCTTTTCAGTTCGACATCCATCTGCCCTATTTTCTCATTAAAACCAGGGTATGGACAATTTTAAAGAGATTATTTCCTCCAATGTTTGTAATCTACAGTTTACTATTACAAGGTCATTTCTTGAAGTCAGAGAAGTTATTAATTTCCTGCAGTAGGCTGTGATTGGGAACTCACTGGCCTGAATGTCGTTATGTTTTAAGAAGTATATAAGCACAGAGGTATTGCCTAGAAACAACGAGCACTGTAAGTGGCAGTGCTCAGTTATAGGCCATATCGAAGAGACTGAGGTTTAGTGGAGTTAAGTTTTATTGTGTTGTAGAAACACAAGGAATCTGATGAAGGGTCAGACTGAGCTCATAAAGTAAAAGGCATATTGCATTTTAAAGCTGGTATTAGCCTGGTCACCATCTCTGCTAACTCTGCTCTGTTACACTTGGAAGGAGATTGACATGAGAATTTGGAGCACTTTGAGTGTCTGTATCTTACTAATCTACTTCAGGGGTGGCAGACACTCCAAGAGACAGCATGGCTCGGCTTTAGCAATATTGATATTTTGGGCAGGACCATTCTTTGTTGAAGACTGTCAGTACATTGTCAAATGTCTGGCGGCATTTCTGCCTTCTACCCACTAAATGGCACTAGCATACTTCCACTGAGACAATCAGAAATGCCTCCAGAAATTTGTCAAGTAGTTCCTGGGAGTTGGGGTTCACGACAAAATGCTTCTGGATGAGAACTTCTGCAGTAAGGCAGGCCTGTATCAGTTTACCTAGAGGTCTTTCCAGAGATGGGGGACAAGACCAGTGATCTCCCACCTGTGTTCCAGCTCTAACATCTAAAGTCAATCTAAAGTAAATGCATTTCATTGTTTATTCATTTTAGCTCCAAGCTGATTTCCAAATAAAAAATGAAAAATTGCTCCGTGCCTTTCCTTTTGGCAATTTATAATGAGTAATGGACAATTTTTAAACTTCCTTGCAACTTATGGGAACACAAATGTACAAAACTTCATTCCTACAGGGTGACTATTTGGCTTTAATAGGATAATGTTTAACAATCTGCCTAAAAGTAGTGAAATAGATACTAGTACACAATTACCTTTGACACGACTATAAAATAGCTATTTTAACCATTTTCCCCAGATACTCTTACCTTGGCATTTAACTCTTCCATCGCTTCTACCTCTACTCAGGCCCGCTGAACCTAAAAAAAATGCTTAGTCCAAAGACATTCTCTCAACAGAGAGAGATCCTGCCCTGATTCTCTATTGCCCTCCACTCAGCTTAAAGGAATAGGCTAAATATGAGCTCAGATTTAGACAGAACTGGTTTCTAATGGCAGCTTAATCATTCACATAAGTTATGTGCCCTTCAGGAAGAAATTTAGCTTTCCTGGGTGCCGTTTTCTTCTCTCTGTCTCTCTTTTCTTTTTATAATAGTAAGTCCATGTGCATGCATGAGAGAGAAGGAAAGAGAAAGAACCCTTGACAAGGTCTTGTCATGCTACATACAATTTCTTTTCCCCATTCCTTTAGATCCTCAGGGTCTTGGACACCCACCTGTTGTCCTAACTTGTTTTCAGGACAACTCAGGGATCCAAAACTACAGGTGACCATATGGCTTCTCAGAGTCTAGCATGCTAAGGACTAAGCCACCTAGGCTGGGCCAGTTTTCTTCTCTCCAAAATGGGTTGGTAATTCCTACTTTTCAGAGAAATTAATGAAATGATGAATGAGGGAGAACCAAGCATATGCATGGTACATACGCATGGCGCTCTCGCTCTCTCTGTCTCTCTCTCTCTCAATGTTTGTTTCATTGATGTGGTCAAGGCAAAATACTAAATGCCATATCTATAGGGCCTTTCCTTCAGTGTTAGGTGTCCAGCCAATATTCCTGGGACATGAGGAGTGTCCATCCTCTCATTCCTCCATTTTGTTCAGTACTACACCTGGACTCCTTCACCCCAAGCGTTCATTTAGAAGAACAAGGTCTTCAAGTAGAGACTCCATGGAGCCCCTCAGGGCAGCAGGATGGAACATGCTGGACCAGGTGAGGTCTTGCCCTCTGAGTGGCCAATGAAAGCTAAGGTTTAGAAGCTAGTGTCTATTTTGAAGAGAAGGTGGTGCTTTGTAGGTTAAGATCAAAGGCCTCCCCTGTAAGAAAATGTGCAAATGGTTAGTCATTTTAAGCCTTCATTGCCATACAATGGCCTCTAAAATTGCTGGAACTCCCTTTGAAAGGCAGCTCAGTGGAAAGATACTGTGCTAGGAGCCTAAAGTGCATGCCAGTCACTCTCCAGCTATTCATCCCTGAGCTAGTGATTTAATCTCTGTGATCCTCAGTTTCTCCACCTGCTTTCTTCCCCCCTTAATTTATGTATGTTTTAAAAAAATCTTTCTTTCTTTCTTTCTTCTTTCTTTCTTTCTTGCTTGCTTGCTTGCTTTCTTATATGAGAGAGATAGTTAGAAATACAGGTATACCCAGTAGGGACTTTTTTGCTGCAGTGACCTAATGGCCTGAATTATCAGCACAGGCATGCATTTAAGCCTTCATTGCCATACAATGGCCTCTAAAATTGCTGGAACTCCCTTTGAAAGGCAGCTCAGTGGAAAGATACTGTGCTAGGAGCCTAAAGTGCATGCCAGTCACTCTCCAGCTATTCATCCCTGAGCTAGTGATTTAATCTCTGTGATCCTTAGTTTCTCTACCTGCTTTCTTCCCCCCTTAATTTATGTATGTTTTAAAAAAATCTTTCTTTCTTTCTTTCTTTTTTTTTTTTTTCTTTCTTTCTTTCTTTCTTTCTTGCTTGCTTGCTTGCTTGCTTTCTTATATGAGAGAGATAGTTAGAAATACAGGTATACCCAGTAGGGACTTTTTTGCTGCAGTGACCTAATGGCCTGAATTATCAGCACAGGCATGCACATGCATGTCCAGCAGGCTCAAGGAGGTCCTGGGACGCCAACTCAGAGCTTTCCCTATGTGGGTCTAGTTGTGTTGACACTATACCACTACCTGGTCCCCAGATGTTGTTTTTTTTTTTAATTAACAAACAAAAATTGTATGTACTTATCATATGCAATGTGGTGTTTTGAAATATGTATACATTGTGGCATGGAGAAGCTGAGTAATTAATAGACATGTTTACCTCACATACTTGCTTATTTTGTGTGTATGAGAACACTTAAAATCTACTCTTAGGTCAGCCTGTGGTGGGGTGGTTGGGATGACTGAATCAATGAGGCTGACTGCATGGTCTGAGTTCTGGACCTAGTGGTTGAAAAAATATCCCAGGCATGTGTGTGTGTGTGTGTGTGTGTGTGTGTGTGTGTGTGTGTGTCTGTGTGTTTGTAGGGGGGTTGCTTTCTTACTTTCCTTCTCTCTCTGACTCTGCATCAGATGCATGTGCATGTGCCCTCTAGCAAACTAAACAAACAAACAAAAAACTAATTTCTTAGGAATTTTCAAGAATACAGTACATTGTCATAAATAATAGTCAGCATGTTTTAAAATAGATCTCTGGATCTCTTGACAATTGTTATGGTGGTCTCTAGCCAGAGTTTGTGGTACTAGACTATGCCTATTTTGGAATCCTCTTCTTATAGGATCTACTTTCCATATATGGAGTCACTTTATTATTTTCTTGCTACTATTTACAAAGACTTAATTTTTTATTCATGGAGTTACTCATTTTTTTCCCCTAAGAACTATTTTTTCTTTGATAGATTGCCATAGAGATTCTCTTTTTTAAAATAGTTCTACATAAAGCCATTGTCCCCGTTTTCAGTTTAGCCTGAGAATAACCTATTTTTATTTACTTAGTTCAGTAACTTTCAGATTTGAATACTTCGCCTGTAACTGGGATCTCTCACTTTATTTTCTTCTTTCTCTCGCTATTCCATACTCTTTCTTTCTCTTTTAAATTTGGAAAATAATTTTAAGATATAGAAAATATCAAAGTCACCAGTGTTCTCAGAACTCAGAATTAATTGTTTTGGAGGTATTTTTTAATGAAAGAAAAATATTACTAAGTAACATAAAAAATGTATCTTTCTAACAAACTCCGAAATTAATATCTCATTCTTCTGGATAAGACAAGAACCTTGGAAAGCTTTGATTTTCCTCTCAATTTCCTTCTCTCATTCTGTGTTTTTAATATCTTATAGTTAAATCACACTGTGACCTTAACTTCTCCAAATATTACTGATATTTGCGATTGATACGATTGTGCCCAATGTCTTATTTTACCATTGTTTTTTCTCATATTACTTCTTGTTAGATCCTATTCCTTACTTCTGAGTTTGTTATTCGTCTTATTTTAGGTATGATTAGCATTTCTTTCAGAGAGAATCTATTTGGAGTAAATTTGGTTTTCATTTCAAGGCTTAACCCTTTAATTTCTTTTTTTAAGATTTTCTAGTTTACTTTTTCTGAAAGGGAGGTAGAGAGAGACACTCCCATCAACCTAGTTATTAAAAGCACACACATGCCCTATACGGTGAGGGAGGTCGGGACACAGACCCAGAACCTTTCCCACGTGGGTCCACTAGTGTTATCACTACATCACCACCTGGTCCCTAATCGTTTAATTTCTTCTCACTTTCATATGAGTAAGGTCATCTCGCACAGTCTGGATCACACAGTCTGATCTCTGGCACAGTCTGGACACACTTTCCACAGTGCTCTCACAAACCGCAAAGTCGTCATAATGGTGCCCACTGAAGACCAGTAATGATATCCCTGCAGTTATTTCCTTCAGTATTGTCTTAAGGATTTATTGCTTCACTGGAATTAGATCTCCCTTGATCCCAACAGCACTTTAGACAAAGTGTTTAAAAGGAATAAAATCACATTATATTACAGAAAAAGCCCTACTAAGTGCTGAATTATGTCAATGAGATTGCCAGGTCCCCCTGCCTCCCAGCCTCCCAGCCCCTTCCTCTGCCCCACAAGGGTTAGAACAGAACATTCTGCTCCTCCTGCATTCTCAGCTGCCCTCCTGCTTCTAGACAACTCCCTGTCCCAAGGGAGGCTGATCATTTGGGTTAGTTTGTGTCTTTCTCCTGCTGTCCTTGGAAAGCCTCTTCCCTCTGCTTGTAGTTTCAGGGATCAGTTGTACTCTGGCAAAGAATGAGAGTTGATGACAATGAGGAGAGTTTCCATTTCTTCTTCCTGCAGCTGCTGACCGGAGGAGCAAGCCAGATTTTGTACCTCCTCATAGGAGAGGAAACAGCATGCGAGCCCTGGAAGTTCCATGGAATAACTCCCACAGGCACCTGGAGCATGAGGCCAGGGGCACCTTCTTCCAGTAGGCTTGTCTGATGGAAAAAAAGACTGTCTTCTCACACCCAGGGTCATTATGCAGCACAGTTCTACACTTCTGGATGGAAGCGTGGAGAAGTCAGCCCATTTACTGATAAACTGATCAGAGCTGATGACATACAGAGAATAACCTAACTCTTGGTTAAGAAGACAGTCAAATTAAGAGGAAAAGAAAGAAAATATAAGCTCTTTATTACTTGTATTGCCAATGATTTGTTTTTCTGTTTATGAATGTATTTCTTTTTTTTTTTTTTTCACAAGCTTTTAAGAAGGAATTGAAAACTTTTGCAAGAGCTCTTGTTTCCTAGGTATTTTGTTGATTGTTCTCTCTTTTAAACAGCAACTTTAGTACCAGCTGAGGAGAATTACAGTCAAATTTATTTGACATATGCTGTAACAGACAAAGAATTAAGTCGGAATGAGCCTCCGGTGAAGGGCAAGGCAGTCATGTCACTTCTTTCTTGGTCTCCATGTACTTCTTGTGCTTCACTGTGATTTTTCCAGAAGAGTCTGGATGAACAACATAGGAGGTGTGTGACCCAGTGCACTTTCTGCTAAGTGGTGAAGTATACGCAATGAGACGGGGCTACAGCAGCTGCCTGAAGCTGCTGCTTCCTCAAGGGCAAAGGTGCTTAAGACTCAAACCAAAATTGCAAAGAAAAGGGAATCCTAAACAGAAATAGTTCTTCTCAATTACAGTTCCTTTTCCTTTCTCTATACTTCTCTCTCATAAACACATGCATATTCACTTAAAGCAGTCTTACATTCCAGAAGTGAAGAATTTCTCAAGAAAGGAAAGTTTGCAAATTCAAATGCAGTTACCTTTGCCCTGATTGCTGTGTGTTGGTGAGTCATTATTATCCAAAAAATGGGGATGAGACTCTCAATGATTAATGACGGTTTTCAAGACTGGCAGGGGGCCTTACCCAGATGGTAATAACATTTTCCACCTACGTCTTGGTTTTAGAATAAAAATAGTAGAGAAAATGAAAAATATGCAAGTGCATGCAGATTTTTTAAAGCTCACTGCTTGTGAACACATTCAGGGTTTGTGTAATCATTATGATGATTACCATTATTCACTTGACTGTTTTTCAATTACCAATTGAAACTTTTCATTTTGAACTTGCATTTGACCTCCTTGACGGTCACAAGTGGGTTGCAAAATAGTCGTCATAATTTTTGGAGAGCCATAAGTTATATTTTCAAAGCATTTTGAAGAGTACCGATTTCTCACTGATCAATCACAAGCCACCACCACCTTTGGAAATATCCTGAATCTGCACTTAAAAGTTCTCCCTCACGGATTCTAGGCATGGTAAAGGTTGTCTAAACAGTAGTTATAACTTTGGTTTTTTATCTTGTTTCCAGGAAAACACCAAGTTACAGAGATCTTATAGAGAAAGAGTTGCCTTCACCTTGTGGCAATTAAAAACTTTAAGACTGCTTTCTGTGATCAGACATCTGAAAAAGATGGCAAAGCTGGTTTTTCCACCATCTCCCTTTCTCTTTTGGTCCTCTCTATTCCCACCTATTCACCCACCCTAACCTCCAAACAAATTTTCCTGTTTCTCATTTTCTTGGAGAAATCAGTGCTTACTCAGAAATCAGCCAGTTATTTTCTACTTTTTAAGAAAAATGCATTAATTGTGCTGGAGACCAGAAGCTGTTTGACAGTAACTACTCTTCCACTTTTTCTAAGCATAGACCCAGACTACTTTATCCAGATCCCTGGCATTAGGTGTGACCATGTGACTGACTTGTAGTCAATGAAATTAAGAGTGCTGCTTCCAGTTGTGGTCCATTCAAACCTTCCATTTTTGTTCCTCTATGCCTTTTTAAGGCTGACTAGATTTATGACCCTCTAGATAGCATTGTAAGTACCCTATTACAGTGCAAAGCTGCTGTTATTCTGGAATCCTTGTGTGTTCTATTATTTTGAATAATGCATATATGGGCTTTTTATTACCTTAGCCTAGTCTACATTTATTTAAAAAAAATCACATATGCTTTAATGCTCCCTTTGGATGAATTTGTATTTTATAATTATACCATCTAAACCTCTCCAAGATACAATAATAATAGCTGTCCAGTGAGATTCTGATCATTGACAAAGGGGAGAGAATGGGCTTCAAAGTTTGTGCTCATGAAAAACAAACAAACAAACAAAAACAATAAAATACCACCTACACAAAGAAGCACATCTACTATACAGTTCATGGCATTTGTGGTTAAGACAACTGAAAATTAGGAGAGTTAGAAAATCTGCTTCAACTGAGATGTCAGTACCTTTTCAGCTACCCATAACAGGGTTTTAAAAGCATACTACAGAGGCAATATTAAGGAGAAGCCCAAAATCGAAATTGTGCAACAGCTCTTATTGAAGTGAGGAAGTATGCAGCTCTCCCTGGGCAGGTGTTCCTGAGAACCCATGAAACTCCCCAGAGTACTGTAGGCCCTTGTGGGAAAAACTGTCATACAGGAAAGAACTCAGGCTTTACAACCAGACAGACGTAGACTCAAGTCCTGGGTCTGTTACTCACTAGTGCTACTTATTGCTTAATGAGAGCCATCTTGAATAACCTTAGCATAAGCAAAAGGAGAATTCCCATTTCTGCAAATACACACTGATTCAAGGATCTGTGCTGGCTTCAGGTGTGGTTTGGTGCAAGAAAGCACTGCCAGCATTTTACATGTCTTGCTTGATGAGGAAACTTGCTAAAAAACACTATGTTCTGATTTTCTTTCTGAGGGGCAGGGTTCATGGTTCTGCTGTCTGGAAGGCCTGAGCTTGATACAAGTGTGTGTCTCTCATACCTGGGGTAATAAGCAAAAAACCTGAGCTATAAGCAGGAGCACTGTCCATCAGGGTTCCCTGTCAGATTTCAGATATAGTCTCTGGAACTGGAGCACTGCATTCAAGTGGGGACAATGAAATTCAGTGCCCACATGCAGGAGCAAATGAGCAAGGAAACCAGAGAAGCTGGAGAGCAAGGCAGGAAGGTGAAGCCAGGGAAGAAGAGGCTCCTGAGGATGCAAAGTCAGGTCCTCAGCAATTACTGCACAACTTCAGTCTGGTTCAAGCTTTGCCATAAAAAGAAAATGTGTCTTAAGGGAACCAGCAGTTAGCATAATGGCTATGTCACTGGACTCCCACGTAGTTGACTGCGGTTTGTGTCCCGGTAAAACTCACGCCGGGCGTGTGTGCGTGCGTGCCCAAGATCCCGAGAGGAGAATGGAGGAGAAGGGATTGTGGCGTGGCCACCCTCCCCAGGGGGTGATTTCTTGCTTTCTGTCTCTATGTCTCTCTCTGTCTGTCTGGAGAGCGCAAGTGCCCTATAGCAAAAACCTCTCCAAAAAAAAAAGAAAAGAAAATGTGTCTTTTTTTGGGATTTTTTAAAATTCTTTTTCTATACAGCAAGTGCATTCACGTGAAATGGATTTTTTAAAATTCTTTTTCTATACAGCAAGTGCACTCACGAGAAGGAGAGAAAGAGAGAGAGATGACTACACTGCAATCCTTTCTCCTCCTTTTTAGGCATGCACACACACACATGCACAGAATGTTTTTCAGACCACCAGGTGCAGGACTCCAACTACAGAGTCAGCCATGTGGGATCCAGCACCTTAATTACCATGCCACTTGCTGGCCCAAAAGACAATGATTTTAAGGAAATAAGCATTCACCTGATCAACTTCATTGCACTGAAGAATCTTATTTTGTTGTTAGCCCAAGATCAATTTTGGTCAAATTACCTCTCTTTCTTTCTTCCCACTCTCTCTCCTTGTTCTTCATCCCTCCTTTCTTTCTTCCTTCCTTCCTGCCTTCCCTCTCTCTCTCTCTCCTTTCTCTTTTCCTTCCCTCGTTCTCTCCTTCTCTTTCTTTTTTTGTCCTCCTTTTCCTCTGATTTATTGAGCACATACTATGTAATAGACATTACATTCAAAACACTGAAATTAAAAGAGTAAACATGCTTTACTCCCTGTTCCTGAGGGATTCACAGTTTCATAGGGAAGACAGACATGAACAAGGTCAATAGCACAGTTTAGTAAATTGCTAGGAACAAAGTGGTAAGAAAGCAAGAAGATGGCCATCTGGTGGCATGGTGATTAAGAAGACTGGATCCCACATGGCCAACTGTCAATTCAAGTCCCAGACCTAACATCTTGAAAAACACTCTGTGCATGTTTGAGTTTTTGCCTAAAATCCTGAGAGGAGAAGTGGAGGAGAAAGGATTGCAGCA
Source organism: Tupaia belangeri chinensis (assembly GCF_000334495.1). Lineage (NCBI taxonomy): Eukaryota > Metazoa > Chordata > Mammalia > Scandentia > Tupaiidae > Tupaia > Tupaia belangeri. The sequence continues at coordinate 479,217 of NW_006159501.1, read as the reverse complement.
TGGTTATTCACCCAACCCACCACCACCACTCCATCCCAGAAGGTGATTTCTCGCTTTTCCCCCTCTTTTTTCCCTCTTTCCCAGGTGAACACACGTGCCCTATAGCAAAATTAAAAAGAAAAAGTAAAGAAAAAGTAAAAGTAAACAGTAAATTTGACTTTAGACTCTTCTATATTCCTGACACATGTCTCTCCATTTTAGGTTTTGGCGTCCCCCATCCCCTTGCCTCCTGGCTCTGTGTGTTCTGCAACTCTGACATGGACCAGAAACAGAAGAATCTTGAAATGAATCAGACCTTTATGGAAACCAGCCCTTGAAGTGTTTGGCCTTGGAAACCTTCCTCAACCCTCTGGAAGGGGCAGCTCTCCCCCTCAAAAGAGTGTCCTCGTTGAGTTTGGTAACACAGAGCCAAGGTCAGTCTGGTGTTTCTCACTTTACAAATTCTCATCTGTCAAGAGATGCTGAAGGCAGCACTCACACTCGATTGTACCCCAAGGCCATCAACATTCAAAAACTGGCCATTGTTTACCAAGTGCTGTCAACCAGCATCGGGTATTTCTTGCATTTGTTTGTTTGAAGAAAAAGCTATTTTGCTCTCTCCACCACCCATCCTGCAAAAACAGGGGGAAAGTGTTTAAACAAACAAATTTCACAAAATAGTTCTTCCCTTCAGTTGAGAGAGGGCAGGTTCTCTAGAATGTGGTACATAAAATTGACTTTGTCAATAGAATGAATAAACTGTGAACAAAGATAGCTGCTTTAACCTAACACATATGCTCCAAAATGCTCTTTGTAAATAGTCTATGAAGACTTCAAACTGTTTGAATAATGTTTATACATTATAAGACAATTTTTAAAGGTCCTTTATTTTATTAATCCTTACTACCACCCTGTGAGGTAACATTATTTATATTTTACAGATAGTGGCATATAATTTTCAAAGGACTTTAAAAATTGTGCAAGGTTACACAGCCAGAAGACAAATGGAATGGGATTAATTTAGGTTAGCCTGACTCTATACCATATGCACTTTATACTAGCCCAGTGTGCTTACCTACAACCTTGTCCTGCTGCCCCTATCACATTTAGATAGACAGGGTCACCTAGAGAGGTAGTATGGGCCTAAACAGAAGGGTCGAATGCAGGTGTAAAAAGTCTCACTCTTAGGGACCAGCAGTTAGCGTAATGGCTATGTCACTGAATTCCCACGTAGTCGACCACAGTTCGCGTCCCGGACTTGGTTGCTTAAAACTCACACTGGGCACGTGTGCGTGCATGCCCAAGATCCCGAGAGGAGAATGGAGTAGAAGGGATTGCAGTGTGGCCATCCACCCTGGGGGGTGATTTCTCACTTTCTGTCTCTCTGTCTCTGTCTGTCCGGCGAGCGCACGCACCCTATAGCAAAAAACCTCTCCAAAAATAAAATGTCTCACTCTTAGCCTGGCTCATGGTCACACACCACATGGCCTTTGGGACTGAGTTATCCAAGAGTAAGACACCCTTAGGTTAGAATTACAGTGCCAGATTAGTTTACATGTAAAACCATTGTAAGTGTCACCACAAAGAAGGAAATGCAACCACCAGAAAACACAGAAAGGACAGCCCTGCAAAGACCAGCCTTGATTTCTAAAGATGTAGGAAGTTGTTAGAAGACACCAGCCACCCCCTTCTGTATGCTCAATAAAATGCCATGAAGGGATTTGGGCTCTGTGACCATTTGGAATATATTGTAGAACTTACCCATCATGAAATCGCCCAAACCACCCTGCATGCAGTTCCACAACTTAAAATAAAAAGAAAAACATGAAAACCCCAACAGATTATTTTAATTTGGGGTTTCTCAACTTCAGCACTATTGCCATTTGGGGACTGGATAATTCGTCATGGGGGCTGTTTGGGACACTGTAGTGTGTTTGGCATCCCTGACTTCTACCCACTAGATTTCAGTAGCATCCCCAATTGTGACAAACAAAAATGTCTCCAGACATTACCAATGTCCCTTTTGCTGTAAAATCACCCCCTGTTGAGAACCACTGCTTTAATGATTCTCAAGAGATGACACTTTTTGCTCTTTTGTTTCTTTTAATGATCTGGAAGACATTAAAAATATCACATGCTTTAGTCATTGTTCAGGAGACAGATTTCAGATTCTTTATAGCTTTCATGTGTTCCCTCCCCTCTTTGGGGATAATCAATCAATAGTTAAATTCTTTAATTGCTAGAGGATGTCAAGGTTGTTTTCATTTGCAGTCCTTGAGAAAATATGCTAAGACTGTGGACCACAGAACAGACACATATGAGTGTGAATTCTCATTTCTAATTATGAGATGTTGAAGTTAGTCTCCCTGGCTATCCATCAGATGGATACCTAACCCTTGGAAGAGTTGTTGCAAGAATTAAATAAAGCAATATGGATATATGCTACATTAAACTTGGTAGATTTAGAAGAAAAATATAGGACCTTGATTAAATCTGCATTTAAGACAACCAACAAATGCTTATTTTAGTGTAAATATGTCTCATACACTATTTAGTGATAGTCACGTAGAACAGGTTGGCAATGGTAGTTGCATTACTGTTAACTTAGAACTAGAAAAAGTCAGTTTTGAAAGCCATAACTTCTGTTACAGTTTAGAAATATATAGCTTTTATCTTTAAAGAAAATGGTTGTTTAAACCACCGAGAACAGAATAATTTGAGATCTTCCTGAAAAGCAGTAACAACCATTTATAGCCTCCTACTCTTTGATTTTCCCCTCACATAATCTAGAATTTCTGTTGGTCAGAAACATAGCTTCTCTTCTGTTTTGTTCCTTTATTTATGTTTTCAAAAAATAAACAATGTTGACATTCCCTAACAATTAAATTATTAGGAACAGGAGATGGTGTAAAGGTTATGTGGCTGGACTCCCACAGAGTCGACCACAGTTCAAGTCCTGGATGTAGCAGCTTAAAACTCATGCCAGGAGCTTGTGCATGCATGGCCAAAGTCCGGAGAGAAGAATGGAGGAGAAGCCATGAGGCATGGCCACCCCCCGGGGGATGATTCTTACTTTCTGTCTCTCTGTCTCTGTCTCTCCAATGAGCACACTTGCTCAATAGTAAAAATCTCTCTTAAAAGAAACAATTCAATTACCTCTCTATATAAATTATTACCTCTATATGGATAAATAATCAGAAAACATTCCAAGAATTTTGACCTATGGATAAGATCAAAGTTCAGGTAAGAAGTGAGAAAATATGGTGTTCAACTTCCCCTCTGTCACCTCTCAGGTGGATGAGACAACAGGAGTTTTGGAATCTTTCAGATTTCAGTCTTCTCATCTGTAGACTAGTAATATCTACCCACAGAGCTGCTTCAGGGTAAATGAGGCCCTGCATTTACAAACAAGTTAGTAAATAATGTATACAGTTTAATTCATTTTTCTTCCCTTTTTTGTTTTCCTTTTTCTACACTAGATTAATTTTTTTAAAATGCCTCTAAAAAGAAGTAGTTGGCTACAATGAAACAGTTGAATAAGTGAAAAATAACTCTCTAGTTAAAAAATAGTCTGGGATAATTGACATTGTGTTAATCAATTTTCAAGCAAAAGAAAATGGGCTTTGCAATCAATCAGATATGGTTTAAACTTTATCTCATCCAGTTAATAACTGGTTAGCCCTAGGCAAGGTATCAATCTTTTCTGAGCTTTTTTCATTTTTTGATAATGTCCACAAAGTATTTACTTTCCATGATTGCTGTAAGAATCAAATAAATCATATAGTTGAAGATTATTTGCAAACTGTAAATCAACATACAAATGTTGGCCAGAAAAGATTTAAAAAAAAAAAAAAACTAAATGAAACTCTATCTCTGACTTCAGGGAATCACATCAGCCAGTTAAGTTCTTGTTTTAATATTAGCTGGGAAGCAATATAACAGAGGAGACTTAGTTGCCTATTGATTCTTGCTTTTCGTTTTACTAATGCTTTCCTATATTTGATGTGGAACTGAAAGAGATGTACGATGACATTTCTTGGCCTACTTTGTAGCCATAGTGGTCAATGAAACAGAAATGTAAGGCAAGGCAGTGAAAGGGTGGACAGAGCTTTCTAGAAACCTGAAATGTGGAGGACATAGTTGAATTACAGCCAGAGAGGTGACCATGAGGATGGAAGCTCTGTGCAAAAGAAAGTAAAAATAAAAAGAAAGTTAGGCTAAATATCTGGTGACCTTGGAACTCTTTTTATCTGCCCCAAACTATTTACTTTTTCTATACAATAGAAAAACAAACAAATAAAATACATATCTTGTTAAAACTGCTGGAATATTGTTATTGCTGCTGTTGTTATACACAGCCAAACATATTCGTAAACAATGCACCTTAAAAAGTAAAGTATCGTGATAGGCACATTTTAAACAAAGACTCTAGGAAGAAATATCTTGCTGCTTTGAAGCAGATGCTACAAACTAAAGCTTGCTCGTGATGCCACATGATCATATAGCAGCTATTTCCATATTTCCCTCATAATTATTTCTCATTTATGAAGAGTAACTGTACTTGGATATGAAAGTGCCAAGACCATAACTGAATCTGTTGTTTGGGTCTAATTAGGACATGAGGCAGAGTAAACGTTCTTCCCCCTGTGCTGTGCATGACAGAGTAAAGGTTCTTCCCTCTGTGCTGTGCATGACATGCCACCTGGAATACATAATAACAAACGTGTAGCAATACTTCATGTAAGTGCTATCACATTGTACTCTGGGTAGATTATGGTTTCCATGCTTTTTGGGAAGAACTCTGTAGTTAAATGAAGAATCCTTCCCTTTCATCACTGGGTTATTAATCCAAAATTGTTCATTCTGAACTTGGGTCTACCAAGTTTTGCACATCGCACTCAAGTGGAATATTATTTCATATATTTAAATTTTGAATTTTTCTGTTTTATAGGAAACAGATACTATTGGGACCAGTAGTTGGCGTAATGGCTATGTCACTGGACTCCCATGTAGTTGACTGTGATTTGAGTCCTGGACCCAGTGTCTTAAACTTACATGGGGTGTGTGTGCATGTGTGTCCAAGATCTAAGAGGAGAACGGAGGAGAAGGGATTGCAGTGTGGCCATCCCCCGTGGGTGGTGATTTCTTGGTTTCTGTCTCTCTGTCTCTCCCTGTATTTCTGGAGTACATGTGTCCTATAGCACAAACCTCTCTCCCCCCAAAAAAGGAAAAAGAAAACTATCATAGCATTATTAGCTATCATCTATGAATCTTGTTACCTATTTCTAACTTATTGATAAGTACTTATTAATCAAAATACCATTTTGATGCTTTTGTGTTATCATAAAAACATCTAGCAGTCAGACTTAACAAAAGAAAAAACTCAGAAATTTTAGGAATTAGCCAAAATGAGATAAAATTGCTTCAAAAAAATCTAATTTCTCCTTTTATTTCTTTCCCTTACTATTCTAGAAATTATACTATTTCTATCATCATTAGATAAAGCAGAGAACCATGGACTACAGCATAGAACTCTTTGATAATACTATTAATATTGCAATAAAACAGCCAATTCCATTGATTGAGTTACTATTGACCAGACTGTCTTAAATGCTTTGCAAATGTTAATTCAATGAACTATTCACAGCATAATTCTATTGACTAGTATTAATTACTTTCATTTTCACAGAAGGGAAGAAAACTTAGAAAATTTTAGTAATTTCCAATGATTTCCCAGCAAGGAAGTTGTGTGTGCTTACAGGGGTGAGCCTGGGACAGGAATGAGAATCAGAATTCAAACTCAGGGTTTCTCTCAAACCCTATATTCTGTGTTAGATTCTACAACATCTTATCCTCTATTACCCTTATCTCATGATGCATGGTGTGAAAACAAAATCAAAGAAGGTTTGGACTTAGCTTCCTCCTTGCAAAATCCTCATTGTTCACAAAAAGCTGAGCAGAGAACAACATGGACTACTTCGCATACAGGAACATTGCGGTGTTTTCTCAGGAGGACATTGGTCCAGGAGACATGGAGGTAGGGTGCTAGTTAGAGCACATTTAGATCCCTGGATAAGGATCCTACTCCGAACATGGACAAGCCCTCTTCTGAAACTGAGTCTTTGTTTCCTCAAACATTCTGAGGTTGGATTGAGTAATCACTTGGTTTCTAATATCCATTGAGCTCATACCTGAGGGGTGAAGTTTGAGTTGAAACCATTGGGAGAGGAGAAATAAGATCTGGGGCATAAAATCATCTTCATGGATTTCATTCTGTAGTAAATGTTCCTTTCTTTCCAATACAATACTTCGGAGAGTGTTAGAGGAAAAAAGAATTCTAAATTTGAGGCTCAAACAATATATTTCTCTTTTATTTTTATAATGCTTGACAATTAACAGGATGTCATCATTTTTATTATCCTCACAACTACTGTGAGTAACAGCATTGTGTTCTCATTTTTCAGAGGAGAAATTAATCCGTCAAGAAAATGAGCGTCTCCTTGGAATTAAAAACACGGAGGTGTTGGGTGTGGATCTAGTGGTGTTCTTTGAACCAGCTGTCCTCCACACAACCCTAACTTCATTACTCCTTTTCCTTCAAATATATACCCCTATCCCGGTGTCATGGCATTTCAAATGCTGCTGTCTATTGGAAATCACTTAAGAAAGGATTTCTGAAGACTTCCAATAATAGAATTAAGCAGTAGTTGACCCCAAATATTATCTTAATTTAGTTATAAGAAGACAAAATGTCCCTCAATAGTTTTTTTAGCGATGGCCCAATATATCTCTTCTTCCAGAACCCCACTAGTTCTCTTGACTCTGTAAATGGGGAGAGAAAATTTTACATAATAAATATTAAGTAACTAACATTCACATAATTAAATATTCTAAATCTTACCAGTATAAGCTCCTTTTCAGCATGCTCTATGAATATGCACACACAAATTTATCAAAGACATTTAGGCTGATTGCCCTACTCTCAGGACTCTACTTTTGCTTTCCACTTCTTTCTCTCAGTTCCAACAACATGCTCCTTCTCCTTTTACCTCCCTCTTCAATCCTTTTTTGAGACCTGACTAAAGACCCAGCTTCTTTATTTTTATTTATTTTTTTGAGAGGTTTTTGCTATAGCGTGTGTGTCCTCGCCAGAAAGAGAGAGACAGAGAGACAGAAAGGGAGAATCACCCCCCAGGGAGTATGGCCACGCTGCAATCCCTTCTCCTACATTCTCCTCTTGTGATCTTAGACATGAATGCACATGCACCCGGGAAGAGTTTAAGCCACCGGGTCTGGGACTCGAACTGCGGTCAACTACATCGGAGTCCAGTGACATAGCTAACTGCTGGTCCCAAGACCCAGCTTCTTTATGGAGACTTTCCTATGGTGGTTCTAGGACCACACTCTTTTTTTTTTTTTTTTTTTTTTTGGTGGAGAGGTTATAGGGCACGTGTGCTTACCAGAAAGACAGAGAGAAACAGAAAGACAGAAAGCAAGAAATCACTCCCCCGGGGGGATGACCACATCACAATCCCTTCTCCTCCATTCTCCTCTCAGGATCTTGGGCACGTACGCACACGTGCCCGGCGTTAGTTTAAGCCACCGAGTCCGGGACTTGAACCATGCGGTCGACTACATGGGAGTCCAGCGACATAGCCCTTATGCTAACTGCTGGTCCCTAGGACCACACTCTTTTCCCTCCACTAACCATTTCTATATCTTATTTGCCAATTATCTTTTTAAGTTATTCCATAAATTCTCTTGTTCTGAAATGGTTTCCTTCACCATATTTTTGTGTTCTTTGTAGTAAAGGAATGTACCTTCTACAACTGTGCATAAAGAGAAGTTTTTTTGACCTTTCCTCAAGTGGTCCATACTTTGCAAGTTTATTCATTTGAATTAAGTCATAACAAATTGCAGTGTTTGTACGCTAAGCAGGGCTGTTCTAAGACCATACTTTGAGGTGTACAAACCACGCTGTATCAGACATATTAAAAGATACTCACACCTCAACTAAATATTGTGTATATATTGAATATTTGCTTATGAAAACCCCTACATACACACACAATGGAACTTCAAAAAGTTTGTGAAAAAATGGAGCTAAAGTATGAGTTTACTTTGGTGCAAAAGTAAATTTGAAATCTGTAGGTTTTTCCATAGTGTGCATTTTCCTTGAACTTTTTGAAGTGCTCTCTCTCTCTCTCTATATATATATATATATATATATACACACACACACACATACATACATACTAATTGAGGCCTGATTTGTTAATTAACACTGTATTTTGCTTTGCACAAATCTATCAGCCATATTTATTCCAATTTCCCGATTTTCTCTTACTTTAGAGCCAATACTTCTTTGGAGGCCTCACTTTCTTGACCAAATATTAGGTCTTCAGGAAAGTCATGACATATTTTTCTATGTTTTTCTATACAAAAATGTGTCATGTTTTTCCAGAAATCCAGTAACAGGCTGTAGAAGCTGGGTCTACAGTGCCTACAGAACATTGGAGAAGTTGCATTAGGCAATGGATGGAGCTGAGTCTTTCCTGATCATGACCAAGAAGCAGAGATGAACTCGTCAGTGTGCCCTAACAGCCCAGCCTCACGGCAGAGAGGATGTCTTTGGGGAATAGTGGTTGTGTTGACACAGACATTAAGTTACATCCCTCGTTGCTGTTTCCACTTGTCCTGATTTTTTCCTAGCGGCCTCTTTTGCTCTGAGATTTTCCAGGATTTTTGACACCACTTAGGAGATTTGGAGATGGAAATTTTGAGTAAAATGTGTTCACTCGTTTTCATGTTATGCAAGAGTGAAAACAAAAAGCCTCAAACTCAATTTAGGATGGAGTGGGATGGGGTGGAGCGGCGCCCATGCACGAAAAACTCCAAACTGCTAAATTGCAAAAAGCGAAACTTTCCTTGAACTTAATTGTTGGTGTGGGAGATTCTCTGGAGGGATTTTGGAAAAAATGACGGAATTTGAAAGCAAATGAGAAACATCATTGACAGGAATCCCTTCTAGCATAGACTTTGAGTGATATACCATTTCCATGTTTCAGGTTGATGAGCGAAGGGAGTGCTGGGGCTGGAAGTCACTGCTAATGGTTTCTGACGGTAACACGTGAGGATTTAGAAATCTGATTCCACATGTTCTATTCCCACTACCCCATTCTCTTCAATGCCCTTGTGACCTACACAATCTCTCTATTTTACATTTTGGATTTTATTTAAGATATTACAGATTTGGTTAAATCTCCAAGATACTATTATAAAATTTCCTATGTGAGGTAAAGAAAACATTTTAAATGTTCACCCCATAAAGAGCAGTTCAAACTGGCCTTCTGGCAGTTGCCAAGTAACTATGCAAAAATGGCCTGCACTTTGAACTATAAGGAAATTTTCCCATGTGCACCAAATGCTCAGTTCATTTCAGTTCTTTTCTCAGTTTCCTCATCTGCAAAGAAATAAAATCATTGACCATTAAATGGAATAGTGTACAGCAAACAGTCGTACAGGGCCTAATATAAAGTAATGCCTTAATAACTAGGATTATTACCATCATTTTTATCTTAGTCACAGCAAATACTAAGAATGAAAGATAACTATGTGTAAGTTGAAATGTTCTTGAAATAGTTTTATATTATCTGTGTGTGAGAAACATGGGCACTCACCGGCTCACTCCATATCAGTTGAGAGCTGAGGATGAGTGGTCATTCCACTACCTGTTGTTCTCTAATGCTGGAAGATCCAGAAGAACCAAGAACTCTACCCACATTCCTCATGTTTTCCTGACATCAGTTCATTTCCAAGTCATGTAGAAAGTGAAAGTTGTGTTAAAATGTGTATAAAACTACTTCCGTTCTCTTCAGCTCATTCTGTTAACATGATGGTTGTTAAGTGCAATGTTTTAGGGAAGTGGATCCAGGACAGCAGGTAGTGTAGTGGTTAAGGTGGCTCAATCCTACATGGCCAAATATGCTGTTTGAGTCCTGGACTCAGCAGCTTGAAGAACACACCAAGTGCATACATATACATGTGTGTTCTCAAAATCTCAAGAGGAAAATGAAGGAGAAGGGATTGTGGTGTGATCATCCCTTCTGAGGGCTGCTTTCCACTCCCCCATCCCCCACCCTTGTAGGCACATGTGCAAAAACTAGCAAAAACGTGAAGAAGAAGAAGAAGAAGAGGAAGAGGAGGAGGAGGAGGAGGAAGAAGAAGAAAGCTGGATCCCACATGAACAACCACAGTTCAAGTCCCAGCCCTGGTGACTTAAAGAACCTATTAGCTATATATACCTGTTTCCAGAATGGAGAAAGGGAAGAAAGAGGATTGCAGCATGCCCACACCCTGTTAGGGGTGCTTTCTCTCTCTCCTCTCTTCTCTCTCTCTCTCTCTCTCCT
>NW_006159501.1:460690-464427 GCF_000334495.1 Tupaia belangeri chinensis | reverse complement strand
TAGGGAAGTGGATCCAGGACAGCAGGTAGTGTAGTGGTTAAGGTGGCTCAATCCTACATGGCCAAATATGCTGTTTGAGTCCTGGACTCAGCAGCTTGAAGAACACACCAAGTGCATACATATACATGTGTGTTCTCAAAATCTCAAGAGGAAAATGAAGGAGAAGGGATTGTGGTGTGATCATCCCTTCTGAGGGCTGCTTTCCACTCCCCCATCCCCCACCCTTGTAGGCACATGTGCAAAAACTAGAAAAAACGTGAAGAAGAAGAAGAAGAAGAGGAAGAGGAAGAGGAAGAGGAAGAGGAAGAGGAGGAGGAAGATCCCTCTTTCTTTCTCTCTCTCCTCTCTTCTCTCTCTCTCTCTCTCTCTCTCTCTCTCCTCTTTGGCATGCATACCTGTGCTGCTCAGGTAATTAAAAAGAAAAAATAAATAAAATTATTTCAGATCTCTGGACCCTACTAAAAAATAAATCCCCCAAGTTTCTTCTAATTCTGGACAACATTGGCATTTTTCTCCTTATCCTGAAAATAAAGAATTGCTTGAAGCATCAGAGAGTCCCCAGCTTTTCCTCTCTGTGTCAGGCCTTGCTAAACATATTACAAAGCAGGACAGTCAGAAATATCCCAGTGTTGTAAACAAAAGGGTAGGAGGCAGGAAGCAAGCAGGGAGGGAGAGACAGGAGACAGGGGGAGAAGGAAAGAGAGTGAGTTGTGATGGGATATGCTCCCAATTAGCAGACTGCAGCAGAGAGCGCTTGATGGCTGGAACTGGACATTCCAAGACATGGTCAAGGGAAAAGAACCAGGTTTCCTTTTTGCCTGAGGGCAAAACATTGGCAGCTCCTCCCAGAGCAGAGTGTGGTCTCAGGTTCTTGAAATCCAAGACATTTTCAGCTTGGAGTTTATCTAGACCAGAGGTGAAAGGTTGAAGTCAGAGTAGAATCTGGCAGCTGTTATTTTCATTGCACTGGCAACGTGGAGTAATGGTTCCTTCAGGTTCCAGAGTAACATATCTAGAATGACTACCGCATAGCCAGTCATCTGAGCAGCAAGGTAAGACCAATAGTTCAGAGACCAGCTCTAGGAGAGGATGGACCTGGCACCTGCAGCAGTTAGGTCTGTCCAAGTTCCTCCCTGCTTCCTTCTTCTCTTCCCTTCCTTTCTTGCTCAGAGCATTTCAAATTGTATATATTTTAAGATATATTAAATATATATGCACAGTTTATTGAATAATTATAAAGGGAATATCCTTGTGAAAAAGTACCTAGTCAAGAAATAGAGCATTAGGGGAACTCCAGAAGACTTAGCACTTCTCCCAGTCTCCTCCAGTAGGGGTAACCACTGGAGGTGGTTATGCAAACTATGGTCATGAACGTTTCTTTCTTTGCTGCCTGAAGAGTATTAATGGCAAAAGTTGTATAATGATTAAGCACAGATTATTCCAGCATCTTTTCTTAATTCCTATAATTTATCTGTAAATTCTACTGAATTTACATGTACTCGAGTATTTAATCAGCAAATACTGACCATTTTATATCCTTCTGTCTAATCCTTAACATGTGTATGTTTTTCTGTAGCTTTATCACATTAAGACATTCAGTACATGTTGAATGAAAGTGGTAATAGCAGCCCCCATGTGTTAAGAAACAGAGAGGAGATATAAATTATATTTGTAGCAGTGATTTTAATAACTTGAACTCTCACAAAATTATCTGTTGATGATAACATGTATGATAATGTCTTTAACTGGACTAATATGGGGTGTATTCATCCTGGAAAATTTCATTTTACAAGTTGTCATGATATACAGTGACTGAATGTATAAAATAATTTTTTAAAAGGTAAATAAAAACTAAAACTTGGGTTTCTGATAACTACTTACCTTAAAATATATATCGCTCAAGACACACTGATAGCATCCAATTTTGGGTACTTATATAAATATAAATATACAATTTATTCCACTTACAATAAGAAAAGATATATTAGAAATGTGAATTTTAAAATATGTTGCACATCAACTTGTTGTTGCCTAAAAAGTATACATTGCTCATTTCTAAATGTGTAAAAGTTAATAAAAACCTGCATTAAATTTGTGAAATAAATGAATAAATCCCACATCCAAAGAAGGGGAAGTAATTTGAACTCACCGTCAGAGCAGCGATATCCTTTTCAATGAGTATTGCTAAGAATTTTAACATAATAAATTGTTCTGGTTAAATTTTATATGATGTTTAAGGAGAGCTTCTCTATTACTGAGAGGAGTGTATTAGAATCTTCCTTTACAATTGCAAATTTACTTATATCTTCTGATAACTGTAAATTTCAGCAAAATATATTCCGAAACTATGTTATTGGACGTTCACAAATTTAGAAGTGAGGTTTCTCAGTAAATAAAATTTTTCCTCACTCTGAAGTCACCCTACTTACGTATTACACCCATTTCCTCTTAGTCTATTTTTCCAGCATTAATATAGCTATCCTAGTATCTGAGTCAGTATTTATTTTTTATATTTTTTGTTGAATCTTTGTATCCTTATGGTGTGTGTGTATGCATATATATAAATTTTATAAAAAGCTTACACACAAATGCTTTCACACTAATAATGTTTATTCTTTCATTAGAACTTTTTTCATTTATATTTCAGGTTATATATCATTTATATCTTTCATCTAATTTTGGCCTTTCTGTTCTCCTTAACTATTTTTTCCTCTCTCTTCTTAATTTTTTGTGATAGAATTTGTCATTTTACATTTTTAAGTTCTAGTAGGCACACACTTTGTTTCTATTATTTTAGTAGTTATCTGAGAAATTACAGCCTACATCCTGAATTTGTCAAAGTCTAAAACCAATTGATAATTTTATTCTTTCTGCATAATGTAAGGACTTTAGATCAAATTGACTATAGTTACTTGTTTCTGAACTTAAACATTTATTTTTGTATTGTAAACCTACAGACATCATTGTAAAGTTTGTATAGGCAATATATCTGATGATCTGAATGTGTGCTCCCCCCAAAAATGTATATATTGATTTATTCCTAGTTATCTTACACTTTTTGTGGCTATGGTAAATGGATTTTTTTTTTCAGTTCTATCTCAGTCTGCCTAGACAGAAATAAACTCCCAGACATACAGCTAACTGACTTTTGACAAAGGGTGCCAATCAATCCAGTGGGGAAAGGAAAACTTCTTTAGCAAATGGTGCTGGAAAAACTGGATATCCACCTACAGAAAGATGAATCTGAACCCCTACCTCTCACTTTTGACAAAAATCAACTCAAAGTGGTTCAAAGATCTAAACCTAAGACCTCAAACTATAAAGCTGCTACTAGAAAACACTGGGGAAACTGGAAGACATTGGGGGTAGGTAAAGACTTCTTAAATAAGACCCCCCCAAAGCACAATCAATAATCCCAAAAGTAGACAAGTGGGATTCCATCAGATTAAGAAATTTCTGCATGGCAAAAGACACAGTAATTAGTGTGAATTGACAGCCCTCAGAATGGGAAAATATTTTTGTAAACTATGAGTCAGATAAGGGACTGATAACCAGAATACACAAGGAACTCAAGCATCTGTCCTGAAAAAAGATGATTAAACCTATTATGAGATGGGAGAAGGAGTTGGAAAAAAACACTCTCTAAGGAAGACAATGAAAAGCCAAAAAGCATATGAAAAAATGTTCATCATCCCTCATTGTAAGGGAGATGCAGATCAAAACCACAATGAGATACC
>NW_006159501.1:459763-460510 GCF_000334495.1 Tupaia belangeri chinensis | reverse complement strand
CGGTGGCCCATATCTGCTAGGGATGCCTGCCCAGCCATAAAAAAAAAATAATAATAATAAATAAATAAATAAATAAATAAATAAATAAACAAGTCCCTGACTTTTGACAGAAAGTGGATAAATATGGAAGATTTACTGCTTAGTGAAGCAAGCCAGGAGATGAATGAGAGATGTTTTATGTCTCCACTTAATATATAATGAGTGTCTGCACTCTATGGCCAAAACTGAATGACTGAAAGCTATAGAAACTAAGTAAATGTTGTGAACAGCAGATACAGTGTCGGAAGAGGGTGGATGAATAAGTAGAGGTGAATAATTTCTAGTATGGTGAACTGGACTGGTGAGAAATGCACACATGTTGGAATATTCACTTTGTAAGTTGGGTAGCATGATTGAATGTATAAAATAAATAAAAAGAAAAAGAAAATATAAAAGAAATTTGAAAAAGTGAATGAACATGGAAGATTTATTGCTGAGTGAAGCAAGTCAGAGGCGTTGTACATCTCCACTTAACATATACCGACTGTCTACACTCTATCGTAGAGACTGAAACACTGGAGGTCATAAAAACATAGAAACTTGTTACAGATACTGGGGACAAAGTGGAAGGAGAATGGGAGAAGGGAAGAGTTCAGGAAGGGAAATTTGGGAAAAATGGAGAAGTAATGTGGGGAGCCGCCCACATCAAAATGGCTGCCATGACCTTCACTGCTTAAAAATGGCAGGGGGGAGCTTTGCCCAGACAAC
>NW_006159501.1:457965-459724 GCF_000334495.1 Tupaia belangeri chinensis | reverse complement strand
CCTCAATAAGGTCCGCTGTAAACCCCGCCTACCTCCCTCTGCCTTGTGTATATAAGAAAGCGCTCTAGCCCTCAATAAACGAGCGAAACCTTTACAACATCAAGAGCTGTGACACTGTGTGAGCTGTGATACTTCTTTCGCTCCCGTGCTGAGACGCTGCGCCGGTTCCAGACCTCTGCCCCCTCGCTCGAGTTTCCCTGCCCGATTCGTCCCGCGGGTTCGGGACAAAGTAAGACATATGTCAACACAGACACGGTTTGTTGCCTGTTGGTGATGTTGTGTATAGTAGTCTGAACTCGCCTGCTGTGTGGCATGTATCATGTTGCATAAAATCTCTTTACAAGCTAAATGATGTATAGCGATTGAATGTATAAATAATAATAATAATAATAATAATAATAAAATGTATATATTGAAACGTAATCCCCAATGTGATGATATTTAAAGGTGTAGCTGTTGGGAGGTGAAAAGGTCATGAGAATTCTGCCTCGTAAATGGAGCTAGTGAGTACCCTTTTAAAGCAGACCCCAGAGAGCCAGCAAGCCCCTTCAGCCATGTGAGGACACAGTAAGAAAGCACCATCTATGAAAGAGAATGAGCCCTCACCAGATACTGAATCTACTGGCACCTTGATCTCAGATTTTTCAGCGTCTACAGCTGTAAGAAATACATTTCTGTTGTTTTTAAGTCACTCAGTTTATATGATTTGTTAAAACAGTCTGAATGGAGTAAGACATTGATTACTAAAAGATACTCACTTATTTCTTCTTTCTACATTCACCTTCTATTTTACATCTCAGTCCTTCTATCCAGCATCAGTTTCCTTGTCTGAAATAATTTTTTTTTCAGAATTCTTTTCAGTAAGTATCACCTATATTTTAATTAGCTTAAAGATGCCTTAGTTTTGCTCCCTGCTCCCATTCCAGAGAGATGTGTTTTCTGGATAGAGAATTCAAAGATTCAAAGATAGTTTTCCTCCCCTATGCCTCTATCCCCTTACCCTGGCCACTTCACTTCTTTCTCTCTACACTCACAATGAGGACATCATTCACTTTTTGGGTTTCCATTGTTGCTATTCAGAAGTCAGCTGTTAGTCTACTATTTATTTACAGATAATGCTCCCCTTCCCCTATCTCCTCCTGGAGTTCTGAGCACACATGCACAGGTGTCCAGCATGATTTTCAAGCTGCCAGATCCGGGACTAGAACTGCATTCGGCAATGTGGGAATTCAGCACCCTAGCCACCATGCAATCTGGTAGTCCCAATTTATCCTATTTTTTTATTTACTGACTTTCTCAAGTCTAGATCAATGTCATTTTCTAGTTCTGGCAAGTTCGAAGCTATCAAATGTTTAGTAGTTCCTTTCAGAGATTTTATCTGAATCATTTTTCTGAAAGTCTGAGAATATATAAAATCATTTCACTTAATCCTTGTGTCTAGTAACTACTCTATCACATTTCATCTCTCTTTGTTTCTCTATACTATAATCTGGATAATTTCTTCTGAACCTATCTTACAATTTACTAATTATCTTTTTAGCTGTTTCTAAACTGTGGCATGGTCATCCCCCCCAGGTGTGATTTCTCATTTTCTGTCTCTCTATCTCTCTGTCTCTCTGGCAAGCACATGTACCATACAGCAAAAATCTGTCTTAAAAAAATGGGAAACAAAGTTAAATAATTAAGAAAAATAATATATAATAAAATTAGGCATTCAAATATAATCACTGTCTCACTGTTGGTATTTTCATATATATAT
>NW_006159501.1:439722-457951 GCF_000334495.1 Tupaia belangeri chinensis | reverse complement strand
TATATATATATGAATGTGTGTGAATATGCAAGAGGGATATATATATATACACACACACACACACACACACATACACATTCAACATATATATACACACACACACACACATAAAACCTGTTAGTATTATATTTTATTTACTGTGTCTATTCCTACAGTACTATTTTGTCAAATCTGCTATCACCTTTTTATAAACTACTATCCCATAGATATTTTCAAACTTTTCTTTTAATTTATTTAAATAAAATAGGGATAATTACTTAACAAACAGTGTCTGCCAATTCTGGTGTCTTAGGTCTATGCAAAGTTATTTCTATTGTCTGTTTTCCAGTTCTTACTTAAGGTTCATTGTTTGATAATTATTTTTGACTGAGAACTGCTCTGTTTACTTGGAAATTTATTGGTGGGATTATTCTTCAGGCCTGAGATGATCATTGACTCCAGAGAATATTGACATTTGTGTCTGCAATTTTAATCTACATGGTTTGAACATTTTTTTAACACAATTACTACTAATTTGGGTTGTCAGTATGTGGTAAAGGTAAAATGTGGTCACAAATTCTTAAAGAGCTTATTATTGGGTCATTGGAAAAGTCAAAACACATTTTTCTGCATAAAAAAATGGGTCAAGACTTTTCTGATGACCTAATATTTATTTATTTATTTTAATATCAATGCAGATTTTCATAGGCATCCCCTTCAGGAGAGGAAAGTCATGAGTTTATTTTGGGAAACTAGGCAAGGCAAGTTTTCTTCTGGTTGTATTTCAGCTTCATAGGCTTGAGTTGTCCAGTAAACTCTCCTGTTAGGAGAGCCTGGGCTTTGTTCTCTGCCCTGCACCCTCAATACTCGGTTTTCTTAATACTTTCAGGGAAAAAGTAGCTATGGAGATTCCCTTCTGTCTCTGGGTTTCTACCTTTACATAGATTTTGACTAGATCATTTCTTCCTATTTTCAGCTCTCTTGTATTTGGAATATAAAAATGTGTTTTATACAACATTTTAGATATTTTCAGATAAAAATATATTCAAATAACCTAGGCTGCCACACTTAATCTAAAATGTTCTTCTCTTCTTATTTCTAGGATTGATGTCTTTCTTATGTTGGGGTAATCTCAGTTAGTAGCTCAAGTGATACATGGTATCCTGGACGGAAGGGTGGCTGATTACATGGACCCATGGTTTTTTCTTTTTCTTCTCTTTCTTGGAAGAGGTTTTTGCTATAGAGCATGTGCACTTGCCAGGAACACAGAGAGAGAACGAGAGACAGAAAGTGAGAAATCACCCCCAGGGGAAATGGCCACACTGCAATCCCTTCTCCTCCATTCTCCTCCCAGGATCTTGGGCATGCATGCACATGTGCCCGGCGTGAGTTTAAGCCACTGGGTCCAGGACTTGAACCGCTGTTGACTACGTGGGAGTCGAGCAACATAGCCACTACACCAACTGCTGGTCCCTGGACCCATGGTTTCTAACAGTTAGGATCAGAAAGCAAGCAGTTCATGTGCCTGATTTGTAAATTTCATAATTTTTTTCTGATAATGAAAACAATATACATTTATTTGGGAACCAGCAGTTAGCGTAATGGCTATGTTGCTGGACTCCCACGTAGTCGACCGCAGTTCGTGTCCCGGACCCGGTGGCTTAAAACTCACGCCGGGCGCGTGTGCGTGCATGCCCAAGATCCCAAGAAGAGAATGGAGGAGAAGGGATTGCAGCGTGACCATCCCCCCAGGGGGTGATTTCTCGCTTTCTGTCTCTATGTCTCTCTCTGTCTGTCTGGCGAGAGCACGTGCCCTACAGTGAAAATCTCTCCAAAAAAAAAAAAAAAAAAAAACATTTATTTTTGTCAAAAATACGGGAAACAGAGACCAGCAGATGGCGTAATGGTTACGTTGCTGGACTCCTACACTGCAGTTCAAGTCCTGAACCCAGTGGCTTAAAACTCACATCAGGCGTGCATGTGTGTGTGTGTGTGTGTGTTTGTGTATGTGTGCCTAAGATCCCAAGAGGAGAATGGAGGAGAAGGGATTGTGGCATGGCCATCCCCCCCAGGGGTGATTTCTCACATTCTGTCTCTATCTAACTGTCTCTCTGGCAAGCACATGTGCCATACAGCAAAAGTCTGTCTTAAAAAAAATGGGAAACAAAGTTAAATAAATAAGAAAATTAATACATAATAAAATTAGACATTCAAATATAATCACTGTTTCACTATTAGCGTTACACACACACACACACACACA
Source organism: Tupaia belangeri chinensis (assembly GCF_000334495.1). NCBI lineage: Eukaryota > Metazoa > Chordata > Mammalia > Scandentia > Tupaiidae > Tupaia > Tupaia belangeri. The sequence continues at coordinate 455,709 of NW_006159501.1, read as the reverse complement.
CACACACATATATATAAAGGTGTGTGAATGTACCAGTAGGATATATATACACACACACACACTCACATATACACACACATATATATGTGTGTGTACACACACTCACACGAGTGTTTTATATTTATAGTATTAGACAGTATAAAACACATTCCCCCTCTCTATTTCTCCCTCTCTTAGATATAAGTATTATGTATCATCAATCTACTGTGGCTTTTAAAAAACTTTTTCCTGGGACCAGCAGATTGTGTGATGGTTGTGTTGCTGGACTCCCACATAGTCGACCATGATTCGAGTCCCTGACCCAGTGGTTTCAAACTCATGCTGGGTACCTGTGCATGCATCCCCAAAATCCCAAAAGGAGAATAGAGGAAAGGCGATTGTAGTGTGGCCATCCCCGCTGTCTTGCATCCTTCGCTTCCTGTCTCTCTGTCTCTCTGTCTCTCTCTCTCTGGCAAGCACATGTGCCCTAATAGCAAAAATCTCTCTAAAACAAACAAACAGAAACTTCCTATTTGTCATCTTCTAATTTCTTGCTATAATAAAAATTAAATTAATATATATGTGAATACCTTTTTGCTTTCATTTGTTACTGTTTTCTAAAAAAAAATTCAGAAAGATTTTTATTTCATTTTTAATTAACAAATACCAGTTGTATAAAACATAAGGAATAATGTGATAGGATGATACATGTGTACATTGTAGAATAATAAAATCAAGTTAAATAACATCGTTTTACATATTTATTTGTGATGAAAACATTTAAAATCTACTCTTTTAGCAATTTTGAAATAGGCATTATTATTAACCATAGGCATCAGGCTGTATAATAGGCCTCTAGAAGTCCTTCCTCCAGTCCAGTTGAAACCTTTAGCTTTTGACTAATATCTCCCCCTTTCCAGTCCACCTCTTCCCCAGAATCTAGTAACTACCTTTCTACTCTTTCCTTTTATAAGTTCAATTTTATTAGATTCTACAGGTATGTGAGATCATGCAGTATTTGTCTTTCTTTGTCTGATTGTGGATCATTTCTTTTAACTATTTAGGGGGCTCTTGATACATTTTGGCATTTTAAAAACATATCCCAAAGCTAGATGGCAGTCATTTGTAATATGGGGATAATAACACCTCCTTCACACAGATGTGAAGCTATTAGAATTAAATATGACAACCCAGGTAAAACCCCAGAGCTGGGCTCTTGCTCAGTTCCAAAACCTGTATCCCCATAGCATTGCTATAACTCAGTTCCTGCTAGTGTGATTGTGTAGTTGTGGTCAAATAAGTGCCACCACCCACTTTTCTGATCATTTACACTAAGAGTATGATTTTTAAAACATTTCTTTTCAATCACGACTTTATAAACTGTTCTTTCTTTCCATAGACCCCTAGCTTTGGCTTAAATTTAAATAGTATTGTTTGATTTGTTTGGGATTCCTAACACATGAAATATTGCACTGCAGGTTGCAAAGAATGATGGGAGAAACTGGCCGATTTGGTTCTTGGTCCCAGCCCCACTGCTAACCTCTTGGAGGATTCTGGATAAGTCATCCATCGTGCCAGCTGTACTGTGGGAAAACAACGCTGCTTGGAGGTGTTGTGAGAATGAGACTTAATCTGGCTGAAAACGTGCTCTAAGTGTACACAGACAGGCTGTGCACGTGTGAGGTGCAAGCCACGGGAGCTGGAGTCTAAATTTCTGGGAACATGTTTCTGGGCTATATTCCCAGCTGCTTTTTCCTTGGTTTGCTGATTGTCAGCACAGCCCTGGAGGTTTGGGAAGCTCTGTTTGCCCATGAGTGCAAAAAGATGAGAGAGAAATAATATTTCTTTCTCCATAGGGAACTTCCAGCATCTCTGAGGAAACAGAATTTTCTTTTGATCACAGAAGAACAGAAACAGATATTAACCATGGAGTGTCCACCAGTGAGACGGTTTCTGTGCATGGACCCTTGGAGGGGACCTGGAGCCTTGGTCAGAGAGAACAGGAGAGTTCCTTGGTGGGGTTGGTATGGGAAAGCTGCCCCAGCCATGGACTCAGCACCGGGTCCATCTTTGCTGGGCTGCATCACATTCTCCTGTGTCTTCCCTGAGGTAGAGAGAGAAGAGACAAGCCTAGAGACTATGAAACAAAGCAGATATCAGGGCTGAGTGGAAAGTTCAGTGCTGACAGGCCTGGGAAATTAAATATGTATGAGCATGGCAAACAGGAGAACATATCTTATACCAGAGTCTGGCCACACTGAGCTGTAACCCCTTGTTGTGATATTGGATAGTGAGAGTGTGTTTGCATGTGCATTTGTGCATATGCACTTGGAGTGCTGGGCAGAGGGGCAGCGACTGGACCGTCATAGCCCCTATGAAGGCAGGAGTGGAGGCAGTAGTGATGAATAATCACCTCCCCAAGTAGGGGTGGCTCTCTGCATTGGACTCCCCCAGAACTGCTTGGATATGAATAGTGCCACCTCAGAGCTACCAAGAGTTAATGTCCTCCCCAGGCTTCGATGTATCTCCCTCTGGGTGTTAGAGGGCAAATTTGTAGAAATAATAAGTTTCTCAGAGCCAAACACATGCCTCTGTTTCAAAGGGACTCCCCAGGCCAACCCTGATGGGGCCAAACAAAATACTTCCGAGAGCTGGATGTGTTCTGTGACTGCCAGTTTGAGTCTTCTCTTCTTAAGGAAAGGAAATCTGTTCAAAATCAACTCCTAAGGCCATACTTCACCCTTATTTCAAACAGTTATTTTTGCTTCCTTCCTTTCTATCTCTTTTTCTTCTCCTTCTTTATTTTTTTTTCATTTTTTAGAAAATAAAGTCTTCCTTCCGTTCTCATGTCTCCTAGTCCTGAATTGATAGCTGCAGTCCCAGATAGACTGCCTTGAGCTGAGGAGAAGGAAGAGAAGCTGTTGCTCTTACAGCCAGTGGGATAGGCTACGTTTTGACATAGGAAGGAAGGATGAAGCTGGAAATGATTTGTTCTAAGTGACTGGGACTCCAGTCTCATACTTTGATACTTTAGAAATGATCACTGAGCTCTTTCCACCTTTGCTTTTGGATCTCACACCATGATGTTGTGGTTGTTGACAGCAATCCTGGGACAGTAAAAGATGGCTCTGTCACCATGCCCAGGTCAGTGCCTGGAATAAGGGGAGCAAATCACCCCAAGAGTCCCCTTCAGAAATGGCCAAAGACCAACACTGGCCAAACGCGACTCGCTGTCACTGGGGGGTATCTCAGGGAAGTTTACTGGCAGTGTGGGAGAGCTGAACTCCACTCCCAGGATCAGGAATAGTGCACACGTAGATAAGGGCAGAAAGTCATCTCAGACTGTGCCCTCCAACCATTGAGAAAACCTCTCTAGTTGCTGCCAGAGATAGGCCCATCTAACTTTATGGAAGTAGCACTAATGAAGCATAAACACACCTCCTTCTCCCAGACGCCTGGGGCTCTGTTTAAAGATTAAATCTCAGGATGTGTATATTTGACGTCCTCGTTCCAGGATATAAATGGCAAAATGAACTTGTCTGCTGATGGCTCCGTCACATTAATGTCTGACGGACGGTGCTGATGTGAAAGGTGCACTGAGACGTGCAGAGCCCCTGCGTGTACGAGGCGGAGGCCGCAAGGCTGGAATGTGAGCTTGTTTAGAGAGAACCCAAATGGAGTCGACTTAACCCTGCAGGAGTCAAGTCATCTTAATACCACAGCTCCGGAGGCAGGGGCTTGATAAATAGAACGAAATGTACAAAGTATTTACCTTGTGATTCTTAATCTGACTCACGTAGTCTAGCAGCATTTTTAGGAAGCTCAGTGGGTTTTAACCATTATCTCAAAGTTTATTGTAGTTCAGAGGTCAACTAGCAACACATAGGTTCCTAAAGGCTAATTTATTCTAGATTTCTCCAGAGTGAATTATCACAGAAGATGATGGAAGTGGCTAGGCCATGGAGCGAGCTCTCAGACGTCTCTTGGACTTATTGAACATTTAGCAAATGTTCACACCATGTCCATCACTGAGCTGGGCAACAACTAGAGGGAATGGGCATTTTGGTTCTGGAGGTTGTGCACAGTCTGATTGGAAGGTGTGGCAGACTCACAGGAAATGAGCACAGAACCAGATGCGACAATTAAACCAAATGTCCAGGCCTAAAGTACAAGACAGGACCAGACGCTGAGGGAACCAGTAATGTAACCTGCCAGACTGTCTGGCTGCTTACTCTGGAGTCAATGAAACGAGAGGCAGAGACTGAAGAAGGGAGTTTATTCTAGAGCTAGTTACAGGGAGAGAGCAAGTACTATCAAACCCTCTCATAAGACCTCAATATATTCTCAGTATTTATAGGTATGAAATACAAGCAGATGCAAATCATTCCTCCCTACATCTAATTAGTTGATTGCTTTTTCCTGAGTAACTATCCTGATTCATTCATACCCACTCCTCGTTTGACCATTCCTCAAAAAGATCTTCCTGTGACTCAGCATTTCATCAGATTGTTCACATTACAGGCCTTTCTTACTTTCAAAATGGCTGCTATTCTGTTAAACTTCAAACTGGCCTGCCTCACTAAGATTTATCAAATTTCTTTGTCCGCCCAACCCCCCATCACAGGATACATTGGGCAGCTTCAAAATATGAGCCTCAGAAAACTCAAATTGAGAACACAGAAAGGCCATTTTACAGCATGTCAAAGCATTGGTGTCCTTCACAAGCCTTCTAAAGCTGGTGCTTGTGGTGTTACAAGAGACTAGAAAATGGTGAAGACTGGCAGAATTCCTTCTCCTTTCTACCTTGTCTCTTCCTTTGCTTTCCAGCCTTGCATGCACCCCATCTAGAACCCCTTAGAGAAGACAGAAGCCACAGAGCTGAGGGAAGATGGGCAACCTTGGAGTAGTGGCTGGTTCATCCTTCAGCATTAAGAGTGCCTTGGTCGGGGACCAGCAGTTAGCGTAATGGCTATGTCGTTGGACTCCCACGTAGTCGACCGTGGTTCAAGTCCCAGACCCGGTGGCTTAAACTCACGCCGGGCGCGTGTGCGTGTGTGCCCAAGATCCCAAGAGGAGAGTGGAGGAGAAGGGATTGCGGCATGGCCATCCCCCCTGGGGGGTGATTTCCTGCTTTCTGTCTCTCTGTCTCTGTCTGTCTGGCGAGCGCACACGCCCTATAGCAAAAACCTCTAAAAAAAAAAAAGAGTGCCTTGGTGAGGACATGGTAAACCCTCGTAGTCTTCCTAAAAACATTGCAGAGTCCAAAAGGTAATTAATTCAGACTCCTGAAATACAATAAAAGTTCTGATGAAAAGGTTTAAGATTTAAAAATTGTTAGAAAAAGCTATCTTCATTTTCTAGTATCTTGCCTTGTAAGTATAGAAAGCAAACATCAGATGCTTCTATATAATTATACAACTTGAGTCATTTCCAGAATATTTAACTAAATACAGAACTGCTTTAAAAAATAACTATTTTGTTAATTTACCGAAGGACATGTGCTCTCAGCAGAGGGAAACAGAGAGAATGATAAAAGGAAAGGGGAAAAAACATCCCCCAATGGGGCATGGTCACACAATTCCTTACTCTCCACTTCTCTGTCCTGTTGGGATTTGGGGGCATACATGCATACGTGCCTGGCGTGTTTCTCCAGACGTCAGGGCTGGGATTCAAACTACATTGTTAGCTATGTGAGTTTCAGCTCCTTAACCAGTAGACCACAAGGCCACCCCAGAATGGTTTTGTTCCCCCAAGAGTATGTTTCTTTGTCCCTTGAACATGTATAAAAAAATATTAAATAACAACAATGTTTCAGCGCTTTAGAAACCTGCTGCAACAGACACGGTGCTGGTCAGAAAGGAGGCACTGGTTGTGTGCTGGTCTCAGTGGCTGTGAGTCCAGTCGGCACTTCCTGAATACCCCTGCATGCAACCGCAGTATTAGGCTCTAAGGGTAGAAGGTGAGTCAGACACGTTCCTGCCCTTTGGAGCTAACTTGCTTTTCAGGAGGCTGTGGTCGCGAGCACTTTGCATGGGCACTTTCTACTTCTTAGTGCAACAAAGAGTTCGTTCCCCAGGAAACACTATACGGCATCTCCCATCCCTGTTCTCTCATGACTCATCCCCAAAACTTCTAGTCCGAATTAAGCCTTAACAGAAAAAGAAAAATGAGAAGTAAATACAGTTGACAATAAATTTGAGACCATAAACCTTGGGATTCTTTTTATAATTCCCTGCACTTCAAAATCAGGCAGTATTTTTTGTTGGACATGGATTTAAAGGTAGCTCAAAGAAAACAGGGATTAACTGTAAGTAGTGGGATAGTGAGCATGTGCCAAGCCTCCAAATAAACACATCAGAGATTTGCTCTAAAAATGGACAGAGCACAAATAACCTCCTCTTGAAGCGCCTACGGTTTTGTTTAACTGCTCCCAGGTCATGAACTAATTTGCCAAAAAGAGGTGAACGCCAGTGCAGGGAGGCAGCGTTTCAGGAAGCAGGTTTTGTGCACATGCCTTGTGGAAGCTGGCCACTTGGTTCTCTGATGAGCACTGGTTAAAATGCTCTAGTGTATGTTACTGAATGGGCAATGCTTTAGGCTGTTGGAGAATATGGCCCTTAACAAATGCTTACATGGCTTAGACCCAAATGCTAATGGCTCCAAATCAAAGAGTTAGTGTGAATAAATTTGTCTGGAAAGGCTGCATGGCCTGAAGCAGCTTGCTTCCCATACCTTGGGTAGGTGTCCTCCCTGGAAAATGAGGAGCTTAGATGAGCTGCTCTTTCGAATCCCTCCCAGGACCCAGAAGCCTTTCCCCAAGGGCTCAACACAGGAAGGCTGGCCTCTACCTCCAGAACTTTCTAGCTAAAAGAGGGCAGTAAAGTAGCCAAAGCCCTAGGAGCTCAGCTGGAGGGTGATTTCGTTTCATGCTGATCCTCCAGACCTCTGGGACTCAAGGATGAGCAGCGGCATTATGTCATTTCCAGGCAAAGACCTCAGCTCTCCTTTCAGTTGACGTGGCTTCTCCTCTCATCTTGCACTTCATTATTTGCTGTCTCATCTGACCTAATTTAGTGAATCTTCTGATTTTAATGTGTGTAGAAGCGACTTATTTGGGGATTTTATTAAATACACATTCCTAGGCCTCATGTCCAATGATTCTCATTCACTAGGTCTGAGCTGGGACCAGGAAATGCCTAACAAGCACTCAAAGATTCCCATGCACAGGTGACCTATAGACCAGCTTGAGGAACACTGGCCTGATGGATCCTCACAGGGGCCACAGACTCAAGCTCCTGGGAGCCAGGGACCCATCTGACATTGCAATATAACAGAGCACAAGAAAAGGGACGTGCCACGTATTTCATCACAACACAAGTGAGCCAATGCATGAATAAGACACATAGAGTAGGTAAAGCCATTATCATCAGGAGCTACCAAAAACTGAATTCTTGGAGAACATACCAGGTAATACTTCCGAAGCTCGGCTCGTGAGTGAGGGAGGCTGTATAAGACAGGCTTCAAAGGTGGGTCTCTGAAGGGCCACCAGCAACAGTAGGATCCTTGCAGAGAGGTGATGCTTCTTCTCCAGCAAACACGTTCATCCAGAGGGAGTCCCTCAGCCTTCACTATATTTTAAGCTGCATCCCTCAAAATGTCAAAAGTGGGATTAAAGTGTAAATGATCGTCAATTCACTCCTGTCCTGCTGGTCCTGTGCTGTGCATTACAGGCTGTGCAGGGGATTATGGGGCAGAGGGGAGGGAAGGGGGGAAGGGTCTGGGGACAGTCTTTAAATGTAACTGAATTGAGCGTGCAGAGAATGAGGAGCTCCGGTGTGTCTGGGGGGGATAAAGCAGTTCACAGGCTGCTACTTTTTTGTGACATAGCTTTTATGGGGGGAGAGCCAGAATATTAAGCTCATTGCTTCCAGATGGGAAGGTTGGACAAGACAGGCCTTGGCTCTGAAAGCCTGGACGCTATGGTGCGATATGGATGTGACATATTGAAGTAATCGAGATAGAAGATCTGGCTTTAGCCAAGGCTGTCAGATAGATACTTTTTAAAACATTACATGGTTTGTAACAAGGTATTGTGTATCCTCCCAGAAACCCTGCCGCCTCAGTCTCTGGGAAGGCGATGGGGGGAAAAGTGTGCTTATTTTGCTTGAGTTACTAAAGCTCCTTTTATATATGAGGAATTTGGCATCTCCTGGCTGGGAGCGGCTGCGCCAGCAGTGTCCGATGCACTTGTAATGTAGATCATGCTAGTGACTCGCTAAGTAAGTCCAGGTGCTTGCATAAGAGGCAGGGTCCTAAGCCCTCCCTTATTTGAGCCCTGAAGCAATCATGGCCCAGCGCCTCAAATGAGCCTCAAATCTGTTTAATAAATCATCTGTCTATTTATAGTTAATTCGGAGAGAAATCCTTCTCGTTGTCTGATGGCGCCTCTTCCACCAGGGGGCGCCCGACGGCCGCCTCATTCGTACAGGGCGGCTCTTGATTATCAGGGGCTTGAGCTCCCCTGCAAGCTCCTTTGTCCAGTCCTTTCCTTTTGCATCTAAGCTTCAGACCCAGGTGGATGAGATGCACAGGGATCAAAGCCGGGTGGGGATGGGGACGAACACCCAGTGAGGGATTCCTTCCTGTCTGTCCAGTCTCCACAGGAAGGGTTTTGCCCTGGGCCGGCTGCCCATGCACTCCATGGAAAGAGAAAGAAGGTCTGGCTGCGTTTGGAAGTTTAAAGTTTGCAACCGGCTGGTTTTCTTGTCCGGGAATCGGCTCTGGCCCCTTCCTTGACTAATTTCACACCTGAAAACATGTCGGGGCATCCCAGTGGACTGGTGTCTGCTCTGCATTTCAAAGGCTGGGAACTGTTAAGCTTGTCTTTTGATTAAAATTTTGTATTAGCTGCCCCCCTTCAATGTAATTTCAGGATATTTAATTTCAACCAATGATCTGAAGAGAAGGGGGGAGGAGGTATTTGATGTGAAACAGCACACAGGGAAAGCCAGCCAAGTTAGAAAACAGAGCAACTCCGGACTGCGTAGATGTGACAACTGAAATCTCTTTTGTTCTCCTGAGCAGGGTCTGAAACCAAAGCCCCTCAAGGACAGGAGATGTAGCTCTAGGCTTGGAATCAAGAGGGCCAGTCCCCAGGGGAGGGCCCTTGGGCAGGTCCCCGAAATTTACTGGCTTTAACCACCTGCTTGAGCTCTGGAGAGAGGAATGCCTACCATTTGCCACAGGCCATGGAGATCTGGAAAGAAAAACAGCAGTCTTTGGAAAAGCCAATCTGTGGAAACCCACAGTGGAAGTCGGCTACTACACCCTGGCTTCAAAATGACTCAAACTTTAGGGTATGGAAATCACACGCAGATGAATAAAGGAACATTCAGCTGCTCTCCTCAGTGTTGCTGTAGAGTGGAGGTCACTTGCTCAAATGTTTGGGGGCCCGGCAAGTGATGAAAAGTAACCCTAAGGGCATGCCAGCCCAGAGCTCAGAACAGATTTGTTGTTGACTGAATGAGCGCACGTGGGTCTGGTGTGAGACAATACAGGCTCGTAGGAACTAGGCCAATGGTTCAAACCATTTAAGGGATGCAAGAAGCCAGTATGAGGATGGTGCCTCCAGTTTCTATCCCCAGCTGGGCAGCATGAACACTGCACACACAATGTCCCAAGTCCTTTTCACACGATGTTACTCATGGGTCTTCACAAATAGCTCTGTAGAGGAAGGGGAGCCAGGAGTGTAAAACCCCTACTTCAGGAAACCAAACCTACTTTCCACGACTAGGTTTAAAACCAGGCCAGCTTTTTCTCTGGCTGTCACAGCCTTGTGGTTTTGATGGGGACTTTTGTTGAGGAACATGATGTGAAGTTGATCATTAGCGCCTCAGCCTGTCCTCCCGGTGGAGGTTTGCCATAAAGGATACTGCATTGACCCTTTATTCAGTACAGGCCATCTAGGTGTGCGAGTTTGGAAGTGACTGGATTTACCCAATGTGAAGTGGTTATGTTGAATAGCAAATAGGACAGAGATCCAGAAGCCTAAGAGCCAGAAGATATTCAAATAAGTGCTTTGAAAACAATAATTTGAACATCAAAGACAAGGCATGGTACCCTTCCCCTTTGACATAGCTCCCACCAGCCCCTGTTATCTCATTCCAGAGCTGAATAAAATTCTTCCATTGATAGGTCAACCTTTATTTTTCCCTTGCATTGTTTCTGATGTAAGTTAGTATGTCCAAAGCTGGAGTTTGCATGATACCTCTGACCCTCCCTCAGAGTTGCTCACTTGCAGCTCTGCCCTGCTCTAGAATGGTGTTACCCCCAAGGCCAGACACTTCAGAAATAGTTCTCTATGCTCTGCTACCTCCAGATCCTCACCAGGGTGTTCCGTGCCTAGTCTTCTGCTAGCTATATTTCTGCTGTCTCTCCATTTACCACCAGGATATTTGGTTGCAAATTTCCTACATTATATTTTAGGCAAATGTGCAACATGATTTTAACCTGGGCCCAGGGGAATTTATCTAGGACTGCTCACAGCAGGTAGAGCTGAGGGGTGGCTAAGGCCAGCTCTTCCTGCCAGAACCCAGCCTTGCTCCCTGCTTGGTGGAGGCAGATGCTTAGAGTTATGTTTCCAATAAGAGGCATGGATTTGCACTGCCTAATGATCAAAGTCAAACTCCTAAGCCTGGAATTCAAGGCTCTCCAAATCTGGCAAGATCTTTCTTGCCTTCTCCTCCTCCACTTTCTTGTGTGCATCCCAGAATTTAGGCACCACAGTGCATGTACGTGTTCCACATTTCTGCAGATCAGACCGCTATACACACAATTTCTTCTGCCTACATTATTATTTTTAATGTTTGCCTGCTACAATCATGGTTATTGTGGGGGGAAAAGACTTCCTCATCCTTCAAATTTCCACAAAGAAGTTGAGGCAAGGTAGAGAACTTCATCACCCTCCTTAGGAGGGGAAAGGAAAGAGGACTATGTCCAGCCCCTCCTCCCCCACCCCTGCTCCATCATTTTCCCTTTCTTTTTAAGGAGAACTCATGGCTGAACCAGAACCTTGGCCTCACCCTCTCTCCTTCTCTGTAGGGCTCCTCCTCCTGCTGATCAAGGGCTTTCTGCCTGCCTCTCTCTCTCCCTGTGGTCTACCAGAGGCAGTTACAAGGTCTCACCTTGTGCATGTCCCTCTACTGGGCAGAACTGGCATGAGGTAGTGTTGTCCCCACAGTAAGCAGGGTAAGAACACCTGCTCGGGGACTGGCTCTGCCCGCACAAAGGTCATCTTGAGTTTAGACCATGAAGGCAGGGGAAGGGGCTGTTCTCCCAACCAGATGAACATGTTGCTGGTTTGAGTTCCTTCTGCCAAACTCTGTCATTCATGCCAAATTGGTTCTAAATGCTGAGAGGAAGTGGCTCTTTATACCTTCAACCCTCAACACCCGATGCCACATCTTTAAAAGAGGTCCTCCCCTGACCAGAAGTAATCAGTCCCTGATTCATCCTTTTGTTCTACACAGATGTTGGAAGAGCAGGATTCCTTTGCATTTAGGATGTGGTGAGATGTCATATTCAAGTTATTATTTCCTCTGAAAATTCAGGCCTTGGCATTAATATGGCATAATGAATACAAGGTTTGGACAGAAGGCTTGGATTTGGGTCACAGAGTGAGGCCTATGGAATGAGAGCCTATGAGTTTATGGTAATGGCACTAGATGCTCTTTTAGACAGAACCTGAGTTAGTCGGGTGACTTAATTATCTCCCTTTTATAAGTAAGACTATTGAAACTCAAAGATAAAACAAACAAAAATAGCAACGACAAGAACAATAAACCATGATCCATTCAGGGTCATGTAGCCAAGAGTTGGCTGACCCAGGGCTCAAAGCCAGGGCTTTTGACTGTGGTCCGGCCTTGGTTCTGCCTTTTCACACACTCTCTCTGAACCTCATGCAGGCCCTCTGCAGAGATAAGACTAACCTACCCAGAGCAGATCCGTAGCAACATAAGAAATGCCAAGATAAACTTCCCAGCCAGAGAATGCACTAAGGGTCCTGCAAAGGACTAACTTCTGTGGCCTTGTATCATGGAAGGCTTCATGGAAAAGGCAGGACTGCAATGCTCCCTCAAGGAGAATTCTTGGGTAGACAGAGAAGAGTGGGAAGAACATTCTAGTCAGAAGATCTTATAGGAAAGAAGCAGCAGAGTTCAGAGAGAGTGAGAGGGACACAGTGAATTTACTAGCCTGGCCTGGCCCAAGGTTGATATTTGATGAGATGGTGGTAAGATAAGAAAGGACAATTAGGTCTTCAGTTGGAGAGTGACTTTCAATTTAGAATGAGCTACAGTGTCACTATTTTGAAAATACATCCCCAGTACCCAGATTTGCAGGCTCAAAATTTCCATTTTTTCCTTTCTTTTTAAAAATCCCTCATATGTGATTCTGATGCTCAACAAAGGCTGAAAATCACTGACAGGAAGAAAGACCAAAAGCACACTCATGTACTTAGATTCAGGAGTCTTGGGTTTCCATCCTGACATTGTCATCTGTATAGAAAGCTCTGAGCCGGGACAACTACCATCTGCATTTTAATGTTCTAATTTTTAAGATCAGAGCAAAACCAAAATGTTGCATTGGAACCCCCAGCACAGGCAGCCATGGTCCATAGGAAGGCACAGGAAGCTGTGAGCTGCTTCTTTGACTGGAGAGACTATGGTTGCTCAGGAATCTGCATTTTAATGTTCTAATTTTTAAGATCAGAGCAAAACCAAAATGTTGCATTGGAACCCCCAGCACAGGCAGCCATGGCCAATAGGAAGGCACAGGAAGCTGTGAGCTGCTTCTTTGGAGAGACTATGGATGCTCAGGAGAGTGTTTGGGGCTCTTGGGGAGGGTAGGGGCAGGTGGAGGGAGTATGAGAGATTGGTGGGCACGGATGGCAGGTAAGGTGACAATTCAGGTGTGAGCTGACAGGGTCCAGGGACAGCAAGGCCTTGAGGACATCTGGCCACAGGCCAAAAGGATTCAGATTCTGTGCAGGTGAAAGGCAAGGCCGTATCCTCACCAAACATAAAACTGGCCTCCCTCAGCCCTGAACTGGGTACTTGAAAAATGACATGAGAGCAGTGGGACAGAATTCTGATTTTAAGAAAGCTCTTCTAACACAAACTCAAAAAGAGCTCTGCTGGAGAGAAATGTTCAATGTTCTCCCAGGATATTGCCAATGGTCCCAGAGAAATGTCAGGTATAGGAGTACTAAGAGAGGGACTATCTAGGTCCTGTGGTCTTGGACTCCAGTTTTTTTCTAGGAGGAAGAGGAAGGGCAGAGAACCAAAACTCAGGAAATTAAAAAAAAAGAAGAAGAAAAAGAAAAGAAAAGAATTCTGATTCCACACTCCTAATGCTTCCACCTTGGTCTGACCTGGGCCCCTGGAGCAATTCTGTCTGACCCCAGCAGAGTTAGCACACCGAGGCTTGGGGCAGGGTCTCCTGATCCTCTTCCCCTCCTGGAAGCTACAGAACCCATTATCTCATGAACTTTCCCTATACCCCTTGGAGATAAGTATTTCCTTATGGTAATGATTGTTATTTTCATTTTACAGCTGGAGAGGTGGAGACAGAGGGATGGTCCTGAAAAGAGAGAGACGCTTTCTTCCTTTTCTCTGGACTCTGTCATGTTCAAATCATAAAACATAAAGCTCAGGAAAGGTATCTGAGCATTTTTAAACCCAAGGTAGTGAAAATCAGCGCTAGGGAAGAGAGGATTATTGTGGGTTTGGTGTGCTGAAAAAAATCTATGTTCAATTTTTTTTTTTTCTTGTTGGGAGGAGGTTAGTGCCTTTTCATTTTCATATGCCCTTAAAGGAAATGGGTTTCAGAAATAACCTAGCACAACCTTCACTTTGCATAGAAGGAAACAGAGGCCCAGAGAGGGAACCTGTCACTCGGGCCCTGAGGGAAATGTTGAGCCCCCGATGCTAGTTGCACTTATGCCATGCTGCCTCCCTCTCTGAACAGTCTCACGTGCTCTGTGGGTTGATCTCTCAGAAAAAGGCACATCCAAGGGAATGCTGCCTTGCCTCAAGGTCATCATGAGAGCCTGGCTAGAGGCTGGACTTCTCTGAGAAGTTTGAGAAACATATTGAAATTATCAAGACTTGGAACGCTGCAGTGGTTTGCGCTGAGCTTTCACCGCCTTATCAAGTTCCTAGACTTGAACTATTTAGGGCTGAGGCAGTCTATTTTATCTGCCTCATCAGAAGCTCTACAATCTTAAGCCTGCCCCCTAGGCCCAGGGTGAGGATTCTGGGAGGTATAGGAGCCATGTTGGCCCCACAAACCTTCGATGAATGGCCAAGGAGAAAGGGCTTCTGGGAAGCCTCGCTGGCCTGAGCATCAGTGCAGGCTCCAGTCCCAGGGGTGGGAAGGCACATAAGGGCAGCCTGGTTGGAGGTCTTGGGATGACCTTCCTGGGGAAGCAACACAGAGCTACAGGCCTGGGCCCCAAGAACCTCTATGGAGGTCACTATGGGCAGTCCTTTTCTTTCTTTCCTTTTTCTTTTTATTATTATTTTTTAAATTTACATTTAATCACTATATATCTTTATGGTATACAACATTGCTTTTTCTAGCAGGAACACAGGGCATATCAGTCAAGACAAAAACATTACCATATACATTGTCATCAGCAAATAACTTTTCATTTTTGTGTTAATTAAACACATTGGTTCCCCGCTCCCCCCCTTCCCCGTTCTCCTCCTTCCCTCCCTCTACTACCCGCCCCTGCATTACCCTTTTGCTTACACTCTGCAGTATCTACAGTTGTCCTCCTGGCCACTAGAGCTTCCAAACTTTCAGTTTCTGGTGTAGAGCACAAACATCCAGTATATATTGAGTGGGGGCAGTCAAAGTCTGTCTTTAATACTCTGGGCACCCCTTTTCTATGCAAGTGATTCACTGCTAGAAACTTTGCATAACTGCAGCTTTGATTATTCAGAACTAATTTTCTTATAGGTGTAAAGAAGGAGGGATGCATTTTTGAAACATCAATCAATAAATACTATAAAATTGTAACTTTTTTATTATTTGAACTTACTTTTTAAATAATAAATACCAAATATGTAAATGGTCGCTAAGTTTTGAGGAACTTAGTGACTTCTTTTTTTATTTTGTTTTTGTTCATTTGGCCTAAGGGAATGTGCACAAGCCAGAAAAAGAAAGAGAGAGAGAGAGAGGGAAAGTGAAAAAGCATCACCCATGGGGCGTGGTCATGCTTTACCTTCACTCTTCACCTCCATCTCTCCATCCTGTCAAAATTTGGGGCATGCATATAACATACCCCGTTCATTTTTTTTTTTTTTGAGTTTTTTTCGCTATAGGGCGCATGCACTCACCAGACAGACAGAGAGAGACAGAGAGACAGAAAGCGAGAAATCACCCCCTGGGGGAATGGTCACGCCACAATCCCTTCTCCTCCATTCTCCTCTTGGGATCCTGGGCATGCATGCACATGTGCCCGGAGTGAGTTTTAAGCCACTGGGTCCGGGACACGAACCGCGGTCGACTACGTGGGAGTCCAGCGACATAGCCATTACGCTAACTGCTGGTTCCCACCCAGTTCATTTTTTAAGCCATCAGATCTGGGACTAGATCTAAGGGGCTGGCCAGGTGTGATCCAGCCACCTTAATAACCAGGCCATGGAGCCAACCTATAATATGTTTAATACTTTTTATTTCCTAGAGTTTATCTCTAAGGTTTTCTTAAATCAGATATAAATTAACTGCTTTAATTATCCTGGCAGATATTTGGTCATCTTCGTAATATTTTATGACATCTAGCTTTGTTTTCTGTTTTTATTCTCAGGAATAGTTTTCACCAAAAGCATCACTTAATGCACCCTTCGATGACACTGGTATAAGACAGAGGTCCCTAACCCTTAGGCCACAGACCAGTACTGGTCTATGACCTGTTAGGGACCAGGCCAACAGCCGGACACAATC